>NC_141991.1:164290255-164590255 GCF_049901715.1 Pseudonaja textilis | reverse complement strand
TAGGATATACTAAAAAGGCAGAATATTTCCCCTAAAAAGAGAAGTAGAAACTCAGAAGCAAAAACTCACCTTAAGCTCACCCCCCCCTTTGTTAATGGGTGGGCCATTAAGGCCTGGGCCAGAATATTCTACATAACAAAGCCCTCTACCCATCTCACCACATGGCCTGGGAAAATTGCATCAGCCCTCACTCAGGTAAAGCCATGTGGTCCAGACAAAGTCTACAAAGTTAGCTAAGACCCCAGCATCTGGGAGTCGGACAACCAATGGGATACATTTCTGACATTTCTTAGGAACAGGAAACACTGAAGTAGGGCCCAACAGAGGGTATATAATCAAGGGTCTCTCAGCATCTTGCCCTTTCTTTTCCTTCACCCACCATTTTGAAGCATGCGATCGTCCTTTTCACTTTGGAGCTCCAAGCCATGTAGTCCTGTCCACCATTAAGCCATCTTTCCAAACACCCTCCATGTTTCCAGTGTCTCTTTCCCCACTTGGAACTGAACCCAGAAGGATATTTCTTCCAACAGTCTTAAGTAGAATAATTTGAGTCTAGCCATTTATGTCTTGAGTGAGAACTTTGGATTGATTTGTCTGATGTTCCATAAGTTTGTTTTCTTGGCTGTTTATGGTATATTCTAAGGTCCAGATTAGGAATGGAGAAACCCAAGTTCTTGTCCTTCCTTATACATGGAGGCCAGTTAACCTTGGGTGACCCAGTTATATTTTCAGTCATATTCTTTTTCTGCCACCCAAAACATCTGGCTCTGTGACAAACCAGCTGAAGAACAGTCCTCAACACATCGATGAACAAGCACAGGACAAATAAGCTGGCCTTGCAATGATGGAAAAAATGCTTTAAAAAAACAGATTGGTGAAATAGGTTTCCTTCTTTAAACAGCTTCATACTAAAGGCAGATTGACTTGTAGCCTTCTACAGTAGCTTCTGCAGAGGAACTGTATGGATGCAGAAGCCCATCCTGGCTTTTCCAAATGTCAGAAAGGAATATCTGAGGGCCTGCAAAACAAAGCAGAAAGAAGCAATATGTTCTCCCCATCATTAGAAGTGAAGGGAGTGGGCCATGTTGCCGTACAAAACAACTTTGATGGAGACTTTGCTCAAACCTTCATAAAACACCACTGCAAAGATTTTCACAGTCGTGTTGTGTAGCAGAGAATTACCTCAAGAAGCGCCGGATACAATTTATATTTTTCTTACATACTGATAGGTATGCTTTCTTACACAAGTATACAATACCAGATTAATTTAAAGATTGTATTAAAATGTTTCAACTCTAAGGTACTTGTAGGACAGGTTCATCAATTTGTTCTATATTCTGCAAATCATCTCTTAGGAGTGATGCAGAATTAGGCCTCCCCTCTGATGCTGTATATCTTAAAGAAGAACTTATCCCCTGATGTGTCCCAAACTTTATCCTGGTGCATTTTAAGCATTAAAAAACAACAACACACATTTGTTTTATATTGGTCTCCCTATCAGTAATCTCATCTTATTTTACTCTACAGCACTTTGGTTTCTCAGGGTTTTTTTTTTTAATGAATATGCAGTCTGTAAATACTTTTATGAAATAAATAATAAATGTTTGCAAAGTAGGACAGATGTTGGTTGCTAAAGATTCAACTTAAAAAACAAGCTAATACTCTTGATTAACAGTCACCAAGTGCTGGGATTTTTTTTTTAAATTTAGTCGGTTACATAGTATAGTAGAATCCAAGATTGGTAAAAGATTAAATTTTAAAAGGAATCTTATATAGTATTGTAGGAAGTTAGCACCCACCCCTCTCCTAGAAAAATGAAATATCCTAGGAAATACGAAAAAGGCAGAATATTTCTCCTAAAAAGAGTAGAAACTCAGAAGCAGAAACTCACCTCAGAAGCAGAAGCTCATTACCTTTGTTAATGAGTAGTCCATTAACGCCTGGGCCAGAATATTTTATATAACAAAGATCTCCAGGTAATGCTGTAGCAATTTCCCAAAGCCCTTTTTATTGCATCATCATCGAGCAAGGCTCAACCAAGCCTGGAATTCAGGACAGCCTACAGAGTTGCCCCTGCATTGCTCCATGGGAGTCTGACAACCAATCAGAATACAAGGTGAAATTCAAATCTCAACAGAGGGTATAAAACGAAGCACTCTCAGCGTCTTGGCCCTTCTTTCTCTTTTCCTTCACCTTGGAGCATGTGATTATCCTTTTCACTTTGGATCTCCCAGCCATGTGGTCTTGTCCACCATTAAACCATCTTTCCAAACAGCCTCCATGTTTCCAGTGTCTTTTCCCCACTTGGAACTGAACCCAGAAGGATAATTCTTCCAACAGTATTGTTGGAAGTTATAACCCACTCCTCTCCTAGAAAAATGAAATATCTTACGAAATACAAAAAGGGCAGAATATTTCCCTTAAAAAGAGTAGAAACTCAGCCCTCTCACCCTTGCCAATGGGGCCATTAAGGCCTGAGCCAGTTTATTCTACAAAACAAAAGAGCCCTCTAACCATCTAACCACATGGCCCCTTACATCAGCCAGCACCCAAAGTCTTACAAAGTTTAGCTAAGACCCCACCCCCCACCCCCTGGGAGTCTGACCGCCAATGGGACACATTTCTTACACAGGAACAGGAAACATTGAGGTGGGGCCCAACAGAGGGCATAAAACTCAGGCATTCTTAGCATCTCAGCCGTTTTTCTTCTTCACTCAACATCTTGAAGCATGTGATCATCCTTTGTTCGTTCAGGAGCTCCAAGCCATGTGGTCCTGTCCACCATTAAACCATCTTTCCAAACAGCCTCTATGTTTCCAGTGTCTTTTTTCCCCACTTAGAATTGAACCCAGAAAGATATTTCTTCCAATAGTACTGTATTTAAAATCAACTAATAATTTCTCATTCTGAAAGGTTGGAAACAGGATTGGCTTAGGAAGTATTAAAAACAGTGGCTACAGCTATACTCTTGTAATCCCACCTCTTTTTTTTTTTTACAAGCATTGCACATGCAACACATAAAGTGCACACAATATAAATGAAATACATAGAAGAAGGTCATCATTCTATCAATGGGATGTAATTAGAGAAGGTTCAGAGGAAGGAAACTAAGCTGGTTAAGAGACTGGAACATATTTCCCATGAGAAAAAAATTGGGGGCATTTTAGTTTTTAAAGGAAGCGAATGAGAGGGGACCTAATGAGTTGTGCAAATCAGGCATAGAGAGATAAAGGGACAAGAGTGCACTGTATTGGTGCAGTGTTGGGAGTTTTCACTCCAATGTGTGGAGGGTGAAGGATGTGTGTTTGTGTTTATTGTCATGGTCATGATGTGCACTGAAGATGGTGTTTGATTTCACTGTACAAGGTGCAATGACAATAAAGTAAACTAAACTAAAGAGGAAGATACTTTCTCCTTCCCAAAATACTAGAACCAGAGGTCAACCAATGAAATTGAATCTTGGAAGAAGCAAGACAGACCAAAGACTTTTGTTTGTGGTTCAATTTTAGAATTCACTGGTCAATTCATGGAAATCAGGGGATCAAAAGCTGATAGTCTTGAGGGCAGTTGTGACTGCCTCTGTGGGCCCTCTGCTGGCAGGCTAGTGGGCAGAAAGTCAGCTGCTGTGAGAAGAAACTGCTGGAATACACAGGCCAGGGGTCTGATCTAGCACAGCACTGCTCATTTTCTTTTCTATTGAATGGGGTTAACAGGATTTTGTTCTTTCTAGTAGTAGTGGCAGCTCAGAAGATTAACCTTTCATATCTATCTATCTATCTATCTATCTATCTATCTATCTATCTATCTATAGTTTTCGCGGGTACTTACATGTATGGTATTCAGCTTTGTTCGGGTATTTTCCCACGTCATTTTAGTTGTGCTTTTAAAGTTGTAGCAACGTTTCGGCAGAATCTCATCTGCCATCATCAGACTTCCATCAGGCTGCCATCATCAGGCTTCCGGAACAGCTGTCCTGCCCTACATAAGAGGTACTACAGACAAAATCAGTAAGATACTACACAGGCATCACATCAAGACTGCCTTCAAAACAGACAGAAAAATAGCAGCCATCCTTAGAAACCCCAAAGATAAAATTGACCTGGAAAACCAAGGCATATACGAAGTCCCCTGTGCATCATGCCCGGCCACATACATTGGACAGAAGAATAAGTACCCACCTGGATGAAAATGCAGTCAAAAAGTGGGAACACACTTCCTCACTAGTCCAACACATGAAAGCCACAGGTCATAGCATCAACTTCAATAGCACCAAAACCCTAGCCACTATAGAAAACCCCAGCCACAGAATTATCAGAGAAGCCATAAAGATTGAAAAAAGACCTGAAAGCATGAATAGGAGAGATGATTCCACCAGACTGTCAATTTGGAAGCCTGCACTCACAAACAAAAAAATCTCCACACCACAAGCCAGGCAAACACCTGGGCACAAACAGATCCCCCCTGATACCTCCAGCTCAAACACACCCCAACCAGGCACCCAGATGAAACCTAGCTTCCTAACAAATGATAGCTGTCCATTTACTCGGAGCCAAGCTGCACTAAAAGCCTCCAATACAGGAACACAATGTTGCCAGCCAATCAAGACACAAAAAAAGCCACAAAACAGAAAGAAGATATTAGAAACACCAATCAAGAGAACACAGCAAACTCCAAGACCAATAAACTCAGACCAAGACTCCGAACCAATCAGGATGAAGAAAAAAACACTCTGGCACAGCAGCAGGCTAGCCCCAAATTTAAAACTGAAACAACTATAAAAGTCTGACTCACAGACAACCACAATACGGAAGCCTGATGATGGCAGATGAGAGTCTGCCGAAACGTTGCTACAACTTTAAAAGCACAACTATAATGATGTGGGAAAATACCCGAACAAAGCTGAATACCATATATATATATATATATATATATATATATATATATATATATATATATATATATATATATATATATATATATATATATATATATATATATTTTTCACGGGTACAGGTATATAGGCCTAGTTGTGTTCGGGTCTTTTCCCATGTAAGATACTCTTAATCTTACATGGGAAAAGACCCAAACACACCTAGACCTACATATACCTATACCTATACATACATACATACATACATACATACATACATACATACATACATATATATGGTATTCAGCTTTGTTCGGGTATTTTCCCATGTCATTACAGTTGTGCTTTTAAAGTTGTAGCAACTGTGGAAAGGGAACTTCACAAAGACAGTAGTGTCACTCAAACAGGAAAAGCCAAAGGGGAATATCAGGCCAGCCATAAAACAAGCTTACATAGGAAAAGCAATCAAATAAAAGGTATTAAAGAATCCCTATAGACAAAAGTCTAAGTAATTAAGAAAACTAGACAAATAAAAAAAGGAAACCCTTACGAACGCAGGACATACCAAATAAGCAAAACAAACAGACAAAAGACACAAAAGAATATAAATTACAAAAGAGACAGACAGGAGATTGCCACAAGACAAATATGAAAATCCATTATAAAGCTAAAAGAGATTAGGAAAAAACCGATCATACAATCTAACCACCTCGCGGAGTTTGCCTTTCGCACTCCACGGAGTTTGCCCTCCAGCAGGAATAAAGACAAACTCAAAACAGGATTTGACACATTAAGCACAAATACAAACATTCACGTGAAATCAACTCACAAAAGGAGAAAAGGATATAAAAAACCAGAGACTTACCATGCGAAGCTAGCTAGCCCAGGAACGCAGACTTCTTGCTGTCCCTCACCTTCCTGAAAAAAGATCCAGCTTTCAAGCAGTTGTCCGTATCCTTGCGCCGGAGCTGTCCCAGCGGGAAAATCGAATCCTCAAAGGAAAGGCATTTTGACACCTTTCAACACAACGTTTTGGCAGAATCTCATCTGCCATCATCAGGCTTCTGTATTGTGTTCATCCAGATGAACACTATACAGAAGCCTGATGATGGCAGATGAGATTCTGCCAAAACGTTGCTACAACTTTAAAAGCACAACTATAATGATGTGGGAAAATACCCAAACAAAGCTGAATACCATACATGTAAGTACCCGCGAAAACGTAAGAAAACATAGGTAGATAGATAGATAGATAGATAGATAGATAGATAGATACTGTATATATATATAAATCTCCTTTTTCTCAGCTAGAAAGCAAGACAAAAAACAATTGATAGAAACAAATCAAGGAGAGAAGCAATAGAGAGACATTTCCTAACAGTGACAACAATTAACCAGTGGAACAGCTCCTCTTCAGAAGTTGTGGGTGCTTAACTTCTTATCACTAGAGGTTTTTAAGAGACTGGGCAGCCATTTGTCTGGAATGGTGTAAGGTCTTCTGCTTGAGCAGGGGTTGGACTAGAAGACCTCCAAGGTCCCTTTCAACTCTGTTATTCTGCTACAGAGAACAGACTGCCTTGCCAAATTCTCCCCAATCTCCATTCAGATGGAAGGGAGTGCAATACAAATTATTACTTGCGTATAACAAGTAGTACCAAACATTTCCCAAGTTTTATATATGACTCATTTTTTGGTTTACTGAACAGCCCATATTTTAACTTCTACTATTGTCTTTTGGATGTATATTGTCCATGTACATTCAACTGAGGTAGAAAAAGTGGAACTGTTGCCAATGTCTTGGTGGACAAAATTTATCTTGCTTTAGTGAGGTGTTTGCTATGAGCAACCAATATTTTTTTTTGCTTTGTTCAGTCTGTCCCATAGTGTTTCACCAACAATCAAGTTGAGCTGTGCTGAGCTTTTTTTTTTGTTGTTGCTGTTTCTTGTTCTGGAATTCCAGAATGTTTGGGTGTTTTTGGAGCGATGTGTTAAATTAAAACTGCATGACATGAACTGGTAGAAAAACTAATGTGGACCTTTCCAAAGTCTAGCAAGAGTTTGTGTATATAATGTCCCACGTGAGTATTAGAGCTGACCCAATTCATGCACTATTCAAAGCCATCGCAGAAAAAAAAAATAGACCATGCAAATTGACATATGTTTCTTTTGAGTTCCAGAATTCTCTAATCTCAGTTATAAAAGAAAACACATTGTTCTTGCAGGAATGGTGAGCTTGCTCATTAGTTCTGCAAACGAGGGAGAGGGATAGTGCATTATAGTTGCCAAGAAAAAAAAATTAGAAGGATAAATAACATCTTTTGCCTAAACTATTAATGAAGATTTAATTGATTTTTCATGAAATGATGAAGCAGCAAATGATGAAACAACAATGAGTGATGTGAACATTGCCTTCTGGCGAATAGAAAGAAGAAATGGGAAGAAAGAAACTTTGAAAAATACACAGCCTCACATTCTTGAGTACAGATAGTCCTCGACTTACAACTGCTCTCTTAGTGACCATTTGAATTTATGACAGACACTCCCACCAAAAGAGACTTATGACTCGGATTCAAAGTTCCAATGTCTGCCCACATGGTCATGTGACTGCATTTTGAGTACTCAACCGTCTGCATTTCTGGCTATTTGCAGCATCCCAAAACCACATGACTTTGATATACAACTTTTTAATGGAAACTGACTAAGCAAACCCAGAAGGAAAAAAAGAAAGAACCAAGCAACCCCAGAAGGAAAAACAGGAGTCATTTACAACATATAGTGTAAGAACTAAAATAATCACTATGTAGGACAAACAGGCAGAAGACTGGCAGAACGCATTCATGAACACCAACTGGCAGTCAGAAGACATGATGAAATTTTTTTAATTTCACAACATATAAACAGATTTAACCATAGTTTCAATTGGGAAAATGTGACAATCCGAGACCAGGCCAAATCCAAAAATACCAGGGAATTTCTAGAAGCCTGGCACTCTGACAAATCATCTAACAATAGACACATAGACTTTAACAACATCAATAGATAATGCAAAAGAGACAATCAACCAGCCCAAAAGAGAACAAAAAAGACTCCAGCACCACTCCAACAGTAATCAGTATCCAATCAATACCAATTAACAATCAATACCCTAATCAAGAAACAGCCAAAGAGCCCTCAGCAAATGGCCCAAAGAATCTAGGACAACCTCCAACCACACAGATAAGCAAGTCACCAGAATATAAACTCACAACAAACAGCACTGCTTACTTACTAGCACAGATGTTTACCTAGTTAGTTTATGCAATGAAACATTTGCAAGAAAACAAGCAAACTCAGAGCCTTCATTTCAACCTTGAGCTACTGTACAAATATCCTCTATTATTTACTTCTGGTTTCCATACAAAATTCCCATAACAAACAATGGGTTCAGGTAACTACAGCTGCATTCACTTAATAACTGCCATAAAAAACATTGTAAAATCAGATGCAGGCACATGATAAGCTGCTTTTTGACCATTACAACTTACGACCAAAATTGCAGCTTAATGTCATAAGTTGAATACTATCTGTAACCAGTTAACACACCCAATGCTCAGGCTATTTCTGGTAAACTCTACTCTCGAGGGTTTTTTTACTCGCAGTAAGCAACAGCATCTACATCTGATCACCTATACAGGTAACCCTCAACTTATGACCATAATTGAGCCCAAAAATTAGTAACATAGTTATTAAGTGAATCTGGCTTCCCCATTGACTTGATTGTTAGAGTTGCAAAAAGGTAATCACATGACCCAAGGACTATGCAATTGTCATAAATATGAGCCAATTGCCAAGCAGCTGAATCTTGATCATGTGATCATGAGGATACTGCTATTGTAAGTGTGAAAAATAGTCATATGTAACTTTTCTCAGTGCCATTGTAATTTCAAACAGTCACTAAACAATCTGTTGTACGTGGAGGACTACCTGTATAAAGGGATTTACAGTATACAAAGATAACATAATAATTCAATACAGTAAATCTTTACTATATCCAGGTTCCACAACTAGAGGTCACTGTATTTCACCAGGTTTTATCCCTGTATTTTTCTACTATATTTCCTCCTTTCACTTTCAATTCCTTTAATTTAGCTGGAGTTTCTATTCCCTGAGTAGCTGAATCTTCTGTGCTGCCACTGCACTTACCAGCTAAGAAACATTGCAATTTCTTCAACATAGCCAGGAAGCAAGAGGGGCAACTCTCCAAGGTAAGATATAAATAGGATGTGGATGGGGCAATTCTGAAAGAAATAAATGTCTGCAATAGCTGGAAAATATCTCCTGGTTAAGATTTTTCAAATAACGAACACTTTGGGACTGTTTTGCCTGAAGTGTAAGCTTTTTGCATATTCTGCAACTGTGAATTCTCGCAAAATTATTATAGGTGAATAATTGTTATCAATACAGCACAGTTTATATATATGTGTACTGAACAAATACTCTTAATGAGGAACATCCATTTAATTGGCCAATGGCAGGATAATTTGTTATAATTGATTTACTATTGATTTACTACATGCTAGACTAAGCGAGAACTGTTTTGAAGAGGAATTGTTGTATAGGGCCTATCAGAAAGGCTTTCTTTCCCTTTCCCTTTCCCTTTCCCTTTCCCTTCCTTCATATTTTTTTAATCCCATATTTATTATTTTCCATAAATAACTCAAGGCAGTGAACATACCTAATATTCCTTCCTCCTCCTATTTTCCCCAAAACAGCAACCCCATGAGGGAAAAATCAACCTTGGTTGACTTTAATCCAATAGATATTTATATATTTTACTAATCAACTTCCTTTCCTCTCCATGCCAAATTTTATCTAATTCTTGGTAGGTCATGTTAAAACCAAATTGTTCTTTATCTTTTTTGTAATGCGTTTGTATCTGCGCATAGGGCCACCATGCTATCTCTTTTCCTTGAATTGGTATTTGATTTCTACCCTTTAACTCTCCGGTTTGATGTAGTAGATCTTTATATCTTACAATATTATCAAAATCTAAAATGTTTGGCTGTGTAACTGCCTCCATTGTAGATAACCACAGTGGAACCTTACAGTAATGTACTTTTTTAAATATTTTCCCAAATAGTTAATAACACACTCCTTATATGATGCCTTTGAAAGTACAAGTGGTGTTTACTCTTTCCATCCCACATAAATGTGTGTCATCCAAGTTGGAGATCAAAGCCCTCTAATGTTAAGATCCATTTATTTATCAAATTAACCCAGTCTTTGAGCCAGGTTGCTATCATAGCATAGTAGTATGTTTCGAAATCTGGAAGACCAAAGCCTCCTTTCTTTCTATCATCCTGTAATAATTTATATTTTATTCTGGGTTTTTTCCCCTGCCATATAAATTTGGATATATGTTTATTTAGTTCTTCAAAGAAGCTTTTTTCCAACTTGACTGGCACTGTCTGAAATAAGAACAACAATTTTGGCAAAATATTCATTTTTACTATTTCAATATGGCCTAATAGAGATATTTGTAATTTAGCCCAATTATCTAAGTCTTTAAATATTTGAATTGTTAATTTATCATAATTATCTTTTTAAATTGATGAGCACCTAGCTGTCAGCCATATCCCCAGATATTTTACTTTATTTATCACTTGTATCCCTAATCTCTTTGTTAGTTCTTCCTTTTGTTCATTTGTACAGTTTTTTGTTATCACTTTTGTTTTTTCTTTATTAATTTTTAACCCTTCCATCTTTCCATATTGTTCTATTTCTTCCATCAAAATGGGTGTTGTTTCCAGGGGATCTTCTGCTATAAATGCCATATCGTCAGCAAATGCTTGAAGTTTGTACTCCTCTTTTTTAACAATTAACCCCCTGATCTCTTGATTTTGTCGGATTTGTACCAGTAGTGTCTCTTCTGCTAATATATAAAGTAGGGGAGCCAAGGGGCATCCTTGTCTTACACCCTTATTTATCCTTATGTTATCTGTATTTTCCCCATTTATTAATATTTTTGCTGTTTGGGTATTATATATTGTTTTAGTGAATCCTAAAAAAAAATCACCAAATTTCATGCCTGTCAGTTGTTTAAGAAGAAAATTCCAATTCAAATTGTCAAAAGCCTTCTGAGTGTCTAAAAACATCAGTGCTATTGTTTTAGTTGTGTGTACTTCATAGAATTCTAAAACATCCATAATTAGTCTTGTATTTGTCTTCATTTATCTATATGGCAGAAACCCATTCTGGTCAGTATGAATAATCCTACTTAATATTTTCTTTAATCTTTCCGCAAATATTGTAGCCAAAATCTTGTACTCTACGTTTAAAAGTGATATTGGCCTATAATTTTGAATTTTTTCTGGGTCTGATTGCTCTTTGTGAATAAGGGTTTTATATGCTTCAGTCCATGACTTTGGTATATTAGCACTATCCAAGGCTTCATTATATAAGTCTGTCATTAACTCCTCCAATAACTCTTGAAACTCATAGAATTCAGATGGAATTCCATCCAGGCCCGGGGTTTTATTTAGCTTTTGGACTCCAATTGCCTTTCTAATTTCTTCTGTGGATATTTTATTATTTAAAATACATTTCTCTTCATCCATAATTTCCAGTAAGTTTTTTTCCCTTCAAATATTGATTAATAAGTTCTTCTGGTACTTCTTTTTGATTGAATAGATTTGTAAAAAAGTCCTTGGCAATATCTTTCTTTTCCTGAGCCTGAGTACATACTTTCCCTTCTTGGTCTTGGAGAGCTACAATTGTTCTTTTTTCCTTGTTCTTTTTTTATTTTATGGGCTAACCATCTCCTTGGCTTATTTGCATTTTTAAAATAATTTTGTTTTACTAATTTAATTTTTCGGGCAAGGTCTTCCTGCATACTTAAATTTATCTTATGTTTTACCAAATCTATTTCTTTACTAGTGTTTTGATTATTTGGATCAATTTGTCTACTTCTAAATCTTTCAGTTTCTCTCTCCACACATTTTGTTGTTGCCTTTTTTCTGTATTCCTTTTAATACTATAGCAAATAGTTAAACCTCTCACGTAAGCTTTTGTTGTATCCCAGAGATTTTGAAGGGACATATGCTCTCTCTTATTTCAAGAAATATTTTCAATTCTTTTCTCACCATTTCAATATATCCGTTATCTTTTAGTATACTATTATTAAATGTCCATCTTCCAATCATTCTATTTCCTTTCCACTTAATTTGAATAGGGTTATGATCAGCCCATACATTTGGCAAAATCTCTATATTTTCAATGTTTTCCATTAAGCCTGGGTCCATCCAAATCTGATCTATTCTACACCAAGAATGATGGGGATTGGAAAAGAAAGTATATTGCTTTTTAGTTGGATATAGTTCTCTCCACACATCCTTCAAATTTAATTCCCTCACCATGTTATTAAAAGAAGATGGGAATATTCTCCTTTTATTTTTTTTTAATTTTGGGGGGAGCTTTTATAGTCTTTGTCCTTGTCTGAAACAGCATTTAAATCTCCTACAATACATATACTTGTATATTCAGTTTCTACTATCTTGTGATGAGTTTATTATAGAATTCTTTTTGATTTACATTTGGGGCATATAAAATCTTTTTCTGGTTTAATATTGTTAAGTTTGAGCAATGAGAGGCTGAACCAGAGCATGAGTGCAACAGTACTTTATTTACAAATAAAGGGCTGACCGTGCTTGCCAAGCCTGGAACTGGCTCGCAGCAATCAGCAGCCAGTTGGACCCCGCAGCCTGCTTTTATAGCTGGCTGCTGGGGAGAACTGACCAATGGGAATGGGGGAAATAAACGCCCACACAAGTGAGTGGACCTGAGTGAGAACTCCTTGAGTCCTCAGGACATAACACCCCTTCCCCCCAGATGCGAACACGCATAGTCCTTGAGGTAGATGGGGGGTTTGTGTTGGCGCCCGGAGCGGCGCAGCTCGGGAACATTGTCTGACTGTTCGGTATCAGTCTGTGACGGTTGAGCTGGCATAGTGTCGCCAACACCCTCTCTGGACTGGGCATCCTCGGGAACCACCGGGTTGGTTTCTGGAGTCAAACTCTCGTGGGTTGGATCCGGTTGATCAACTCTCTGGGCGCTGTTGTCCGGGTTTGGGCTGACCGGAACGACTGCTGGCGTAGACTGGTCACTGGGTGCGATGTGGCTGGGTGGCGGATGGGACGATTCCCCTTCGACTGGAGACTCTGGATCCTTGTTTGCGAGGTTGCTGAGGCGCCTTCTGAGTTGGTCTATGTGTCTCCTCCAGACGCGACCATCCTCCAGCCTGACTCTATATGATCTCGGCCCGGTGACGGCGATGACTTCGCCCGGAATCCAAAGTGGGTCCCCAGCGAAATTCCTTGCGAATATCGGCTCCTGTAACATAAAATGTCTAACCCCAAGTGGAAGCGAGGGGAGAATCAGGGCAGTATTGTGGGTGCAGTCTATCCAATACAGTCCTCAGGCGCCGGCCCATCAGAAGTTCCGCTGGGGACTTATTGGTGACTGCACAGGGGGTTGAGTGCTGGCTCATCAGGAACCGTGAGAGTTTGTGGTGCCAGTCATCTCTGCCAAACCTAGCGAGGGCCTCTTTGGTGGTCCTGACGGCCCTTTCAGCCAACCCATTACTCGCAGGGTGAAATGGGGCTGTTAAAATGTGGCGGATGCCTAGGTTGGCTGCAAAACGGCTGAATTCTACTGATGCGAACTGTGGGCCATTATCGGAGACCAAGGAGTCGGGTAGTCCATGGGTAACGAACAGGCGCGTTAACACGTTGGTGATTGCTAGTGTGGTTGTCGTGGATAGCTGCGCCACGTCTATCCACTTGGAATAAGCGTCCACGACCACTAGGAACATCTTTCCATGCACGGGGCCGGCCAGATCGATATGGATTCTAGACCAAGGGGCGCTGGCGCTCTCCCATCTGGTAGGGGTGGCGATGGGGGGAGCAGGACGGGATTCCTGGCAAATGCTGCAGGAACTTACCCAATTGACAATGTCCTCGTCTAGACCCGGCCACCACACGTAGCTGCGTGCCAACGCCTTCATTCTCACAATGCCGGGGTGTCCCTCGTGCAACGCCTCCAGGACTCGGGTACGCAGCGAGGTCGGAATGATCACTCGAGTGCCCCACAGTAGACAACCCTGCAAACTGGACAGCTCCTGCATACGAGTCTTAAAGGGTGCGAATTTGTTATCAACATTGCCTCCCGGCCACCCCCTCCTCACCCAGTCGAGCACCTGGGCGAGCGTTTGGTCTGCCTTGGTTTTGGCGGCGATGTCAAGGGCGGTGATGGGCAGGTCCAACTGGGTGATTTCAAAAATGGCATTGACAGGAGCTGGGTCTTCAGCCGGAGCGGGTAAGGGGCAGCGACTGAGTGCGTCAGCGTGGGATAGAGTTTTGCCCGGGCGGTGGATAAGTTTGTATGAGTAGGCCGCGAGAAAAAGTGTCCACCGTGTCATCCGAGGGGAGAGGACTTGAGGTGTCTGTTTGTCGCCGGCCAGTAAGCCCAGGAGGGGTTTATGGTCGGTGACCAGTTCGAAGAAGTGGCCAAAAAGGAATTCGTGAAACTTTTTCACGGCTGCAACAGCTGCTAGGGCTTCCTTGTCTATTTGGCTGTAATTTCGCTCCATGGCCGAGAGCGTCCTGGAGAAAAAGGCGATGGGGGCCTCGGCGCCATTGGCGAGTCGGTGACTAAGGACCGCCCCAATTCCAAAAGGGGATGCGTCTGCTGCCAGTACTAAAGGAAGGTTGGGGTCGAATTGGATGAGCACTGCCTCTGACGTAAGTAGTGATTTGACGGCGTTAAACGCCTGGTCTTCTTTGTGCCCCCAGTGCCACGGTGACTTTTTGTCTAGTAATCGGTGTAGGGGTTCGGCTATTGAGGCTTTATGGGGCAAAAGGAGGCATAAAAGTTTAGGAGTCCCAAGAAAGCTTGTAGCTCCGTTTTGGAGGTCGGTGTGGGGGCTTCGTGGATCACCCTGACTTTGGACTCCAGGGGTGAATGCCAGAGGCGTCAATTTTATAACCCAGAAAGTCCACCTGTCTAGTGGCAATGGCGCATTTTTCTTTTTTTAACTTGAGGCCATGCTGTCTGAACCTCTCTAACACTGCTCGCACTCTCTGGAAGAGTTGGGGTCTGTCCCTGGGCGAGACCAAAATGTCGTCGAAGTAGGGTACTACACCAGGGAGGCCCTGTAAAATCCGCTCCATAAGGGATTGAAAAATGCCCGGGGCAACACTTACGCCAAATTGGAGACGCTTGCATCGGAAGGCACCCCTGTGAGTGACAATGGTCTGAAGTTCCGCTGTTTGGTTATCAACAGGGAACTGTTGATATGCTTGAGACATGTCCAATTTAGCAAAAATACTGCCCGGTTCGAATGTATGCAATAAATGCTGAATGACGGGCACGGGATAGGCGCTAACTTGTAAATATTTATTGATTGTTGTCTTGTAGTCCGAGCAAATTCTCAGGCTACCATCTTTTTTTAGGGGTGTGACAATGGGCGTCTCCCACTTGGCGAAATCTGTTGGCTCAATGACCCCTTGTTTTAGTAGTTTATCTAATTCAGCGTCTAGTTTTGGTCGAATAGCAAATGGAACTCTACGTGGTTTTAATCTGATTGGGGCTGCCTGGGGGTCAACGGTGAACGAGATGGGGGTTCCATTATAACACCCCAGCTCCTCGCTGAATACATCTGCGTAGTCAGCGAATAAGGAGTCAGTGTCTGAGGTTGAGACAGCATGGACTCCTGTTAACCCTAGGCCGAGGTGGGGAAACCAATCGAGCCCCAATAAGGTAGGTAGATTGCCGTTAACTACCACTAGAGGTAGGTGGCCTTTAAAAGCTCTAAAACTGACAAAGAACTTGCCTCTGCCAATCACGGGAATGGCCTTCCCCTGGTAGTCCTTCAGACCGAACTGGCATCTCTGAAGCCGGGTAGTAGATAGGCTGGGGTGGAGTCTCTTGAGGGTGTTCCACGAGATTATTGAGAGCGCTGACCCTGTGTCAACCTCCATGTGGCACGGTTTACCTTCTAGGGAAACGGAGAGAGAAATTTTACTAACAGAGTGGCAAGTACGCCTGGCAAGGCGGTGCGTGCGACAGTTTAATACTTGCCTCTGTGGTCCCGAGTGCGAGGACAGGGGTCTTTGTGGAGCGCTTTGGGGGGCTTGGCAGACTCTCGCAATGTGCCCCCTCTTATGGCAGTTGTTGCAAACGGCTCCTTTAAACTTGCAGGTGGCCCTTTGATGTGATCCCCCACAGGCTAGGCACAGGGTGATGTGCTTGGGTGGACCGGTGTATTCTTGTTTGGCCCCTACCTGCGACCGTCTGTCATTGGTGAGGCGATGGACATCGTTCTCCTCGCTGTGGCCTTCCTCCGCTTCCACCTCTTCGGAATGGACTGGGAACGCTGCTAGCTTGGCGCTTGGGCCCTGAATTTCGGTGGCTGAGTTCGTAGCTAGCTCGGCTGCTAGGGCCTCCTCTACCGCTTGCGCGAGGTTGAGGTCTTTTTTTAGCTAGCAGTCGCCTCTGTAGGTTGAGATCCTTGACCCCACAAACCAATTGATCGAGGAGCATGTCCTCCAGGTATGTTCCAAACCCGCAGTGCAGGGCTGCTGTTCTGAGGGCGGCCATATATTGGTTGATGGTCTCCTTACTTGATTGCTTCCTCATTCGGAACGTGAACCTCCTGGCGATTTGTGAAGGTCTGGGAGCGTAGTGGTTTGTGAGGATCTCAAGCAGCTCGGACCACGGAACGTTTTTAATTCTCTCGGCGCCACGAGTGCTGCAGCGGTATCAAACGGTGGCTCCGCAGTAGATTAGGAAATAGGATTTTTCCGATGCTCTCCCGCATCCGACAGGCCGACCGCATCGATGTAATGATTGAAACGGTTCTTATACGATTCCCACTTCTCCTCGTCTGGTTTAAACGCCGGGAATACTGGATTGGAACTCATGGTGCTGGAAGCGGCTGGGCTACCTGCGGAGAAATCTCTCTGGGACTACGAACGCTCGTGAGTTACAAGTGATATCAGCTCTGGAGAGGTTTTTTGCTACCCTCTCTTTCTCTCTCTCTGGGTTACCACGTTGGCTGCTAGCCGTTGGAGGTGTCTTGATTCGCGCCAAAAAAGTGGGCGTTAGTGACTCTCTACAGCGCTGTGCTGTGATTCCTACTGGCCCGAAATTCAAATGACACCCGTTTGAATTTCGCGCCAAATGCAGAGCGGCTGCGGCTCGCAGCGCTTCACTTTCCCCGTAGCGAGGCTAACAAGCGGCTACAGACGCTTCTAACTATTTGACTCAGACCGCTTTCTCTGGCTGCGGATCTGCGTTTGCTCTTTTTGATCGCTCGTTTCGCTAGCTGACCGCTCTCTCTAGGCTGCGGATCAGCGTTTCCCTTGTTGCCAGCCGATCGCTCTCTCTGGGCTGTAGATCGGTGGCTAGTGACTCAGCGGTTGCAAGGTGCTTCTGGTAGCCATCCCATCCTCGTCGCCAGTGTTAAGTTTGAGCAATGAGAGGCTGAACCAGAGCATGAGTGCAACAGTACTTTATTTACAAATAAAGGGCTGACCGTGCTTGCCAAGCCTGGAACTGGCTCGCAGCAATCAGCAGCCAGTTGGACCCCGCAGCCTGCTTTTATAGCTGGCTGCTGGGGAGAACTGACCAATGGGAATGGGGGAAATAAACGCCCACACAAGTGAGTGGACCTGAGTGAGAACTCCTTGAGTCCTCAGGACATAACAAATATTATTTCTATAAATAACATTCTCCCTTCATCATCCTTATATACTTGTTTGTGTTGCAGTCAATCTTTTATATATACTACGATACCCCTTTTTCTTTGATTTGAAAAAGCCCAATACATTTTTCCCAAATTGATATCCTTTAGGACAGTGGTTCCTGACCTTTTTTTCGCCCCGCACCTCTAAAGAAATTTCACTTGAACCTCGCACCCCCTGAAATTTAGACTTTAGGAACTACTGAACACGTTAAATATATGGTAGGATTGAATCTTTTCAGCTATGTATGTGACGGCCACTAAATAACGATACTTAACTCTAAAATGAAAACAAACTTAATCCATTGCATAATAAATAAAAATGCCAACATATAGCCAATATCCTATTATTTACCTGGACTTTTCTCGCACCCCCTGGAATATCGTCTCGCACCCCCAGGGGGTGCAAGCACCCCAGGTTGGGAACCCCTGCTTTAGGAGGTCTGCCTGTTTATCTATGATGTGTACTTCTTGTATACAAGTTATATCTGCATTTTGTTTTTTAAGTTTTTCAAATGACTGTTTTCTTTTTAATGTTGAGTTTAAACCATTGATATTAACTGAAAACAAGGTGATTTCTCTGTTCATGTTACTGTCTGTGTAGAGTGTTTTTTGTTTCTTTCCTTGTTCTGGGTTCTCTTGTACTTGGTCTGTTATCCTCACCTTCTCTAAGTTTCTGAGATTCTGACTGTGGTGCAAGTTCTTTCTCTTCAGAGAGTTGTTCTTCCTGACTCCTTGTATTTAAATCTTCTCCACTTTCACGTTCTTCCTCAGGTCCCAGATATTGTTTGCGAAATTGATGCACTTTCTCTATTGTATCAATTTTATATTTTTTATCCTGCCATGTTACTAGGAGCCCTTCTGGGGTGAGCCATCTGAATGATATACCATTCTTAATTAACTGAGATGACAAAAACTGGTAGCCCTTTCTTTGCTCCCTAACTCTCCTAGGTATTTGCTTCAATATTACCACTTCATGATCTTTATATATCAGTGGCTCGTCTCTGGTCTTGCCGTATAACATGTCTCATATCGTCTTTCTCTCGAATCTGATGTGGATTTCTTGGGGTAGTCTGTGTCTTTGGGTGTAATGGGTATATACTCTGTAGACCTCATCGATGTCATTCTCAGTTTCCTGTTTGTCTTTCTGTAGGGCTGTTGCTATCAAATTTGCCATTATTTCACGTAGATCTTCCTTTTTATCTTCAACAACATTCTGGAATCTCAAATAAAATGATGCTTTTTCTAATTCTATATGCACCATGGAATCCCGAAGTTCACAACACAAGACTTTCCAATTTTGTTCCAATTCCTCTAATCTCTTTTCCACCACCTCAGTTCTTGCCTCTACTGTGTTTAATTTTTGTTCATTTTTTGTCATTGTCTCCTGCATCTTTCCGATTTTGCTATCCAAATTTTGTATCTCGTTCTTCACTCTTCCTATTTCCATTCTCATTTCCAATTTCATGTCTTCGTGATTCCTCGCTATCAGTTCATGGGTTTTTACCATCATTTCCTGCATCATAGCAAGTATTGACTGTACTGCCTGAAAACTTTGGGTGGAACTTGTCTTTTCCACCAGTGACATTGCGTCAATCGATCTCTGTCCCAGAGGTGAAGATGTCACTGTTGTAGGTTTCTTCCCTGATTTTACATTTGTAGTTATTGTTGCCATGTTAACTATTTGTAGAAGCTCTCTCCAATCCACCATCAACTATCCCTAGTAGAGTTATTTTGTCTTTTCCTTTAAATACAATATACGTATTCATACATCTATTGTTAAATAAGAGTTTTCTATTATAGATAGTCCCAGACAGATCTTTTTTCTATTTCTTAACTGGTCAAATATTATAAGGTTTGGAGAGTTAAATATTAATCCAATATACATATAGTTAATCCACTATAAATACAATTAAATAGATACCAGTATGCTTAACCAGAAAACACGAAACCTATATAATCACGTAATTAATGTAAATAGTTAAAGCACCAAGCTCATTAATATATTTAAATATATGAATTTATCTATTTCCTTAAGGATATATATTTAATCAAAGTAAGTAAGTCTAATTTCTTTTCCCCGCCCTAGATTTCTTATGTAGAACTTTTAAACAAAAATTGATTGGTATATTCTCCCTCGAGCTGCTCGGATCATCCAGAGAGTGGGAGGTGCTCAAGTCTGCATCTGTGTAGGCTGAGCTTAATTACTGAGGAACGCTCCGCCCTCTGTCACGTGGTCCCTTGTAGCATTCCCCAGTTTTATGCTCCGCTTTCGCAGAGTTAGGCTGTGTGTTTTGATTGTGCTTCCCACTCTTTGGCTGATTCAAGCAGGATAATATTTCAATTACAGGCTTGATTTCAGTTTATTATTTCCTTAGCCTCTGCACATCTGTGGGTGTCTTGAGACTTAGGAGTGTGCGTTTTCGCCCCCAGGGGGCTGAGCGGGTGGCTTAGCAGCGCTTAGCGCTACCCCGCCCCCACACTCTGCCATTTATTTTCTTTCCGTTCCTGCCTTGCCGTCCTTGTGCCTTTCTAGAGGTCCGGAGCCTTTTATTCTGGTTTTCCCCCCACTAACACCAATCGCCCAGACAGAGGCGATTTCAGCATCTTCGCGGCTTGGACGCACCCGCCCTGAGCCGCCCACTTCGTTTTTTGCTTTCGATTTCCAGGCGGCCACCATTTTGCAGGCCTCCTATTGCTGCGACGATCTGCTGGCCCTAGCCGTAGGCTCCCAGGCCTAGTAGGGCTGATCTCTCTATCTCCCTCTCCCCTCAAAAGGGAAAAAGCGGTACTTTATTTTATTACTTTTTGGTGTAAGTGTTGGCTCCCGCAGCAGAACTCAGGGCGGGGAAGTAGAAAAGCAGCCACTCCCTCCCTGGGGGTGGGGGGCAAGCTGCCTGAGGCCTTGTATTGCTGGCGTTGATTTGGCTAATTGGCTTCTTCTTCCTTTTACCAACTGCCAGGTTGTTATTCAGTCCCTAATACAGAATATCTTCATATTTCTTTACATTGGTGATCCAATCTCATCCAATTGGCATTTATTCTCTCTCAGATTTGCTTAGAGAGACTTAGCCTTCCATCACTGTCCCTGCAGTGTGTTTTTCCTGGATCCTTATCCTGGTGGGATATATTTGTACATTAAAAGTCTATATCTGTGGCAGTTTTTAATTTTTTTTTCCTTTTTTGGTCATATTTTTCAGATTATTCATTGCAAATTCCAAAAGGGGGCGCGGGCCAGTTTCTGGATACCCGGCCTTACCCAGGTTGTATCCTAGGCGTGCCAACCGCCTGTACACATATATATATTTCTATATATATTCATATTGATACTTCTGTTGTTTCACCATGGTAGATGATAACCCTAACTCCTGCCATTCTTTGAAGGCAAAATCTAAGTCCCATCATGTGCGCAGACAGGCTAAGGAAACCTCCCAGGAGACTTCTAAGGCCTCTCAAAGGGACGCCTTAAGGCGTCATAAGGCACTAGAGAGGGAGTTCGATAGGCGCTCTAGGGTGACTCAACCAACACCCCCATCCGCCCCTTCTACTTCCAGGCACCCCCCCCCTCCAGTTTGTTCCCCTCTCTCCAGGCACAGCTCATCCCAGGAGTCTCACGCCCCTGGACCAGCTACCAGCCGGATGCCTGAAGCAACCTTCACTCCCACGGCCGCTGGCCTAAGACAGGAGGACCTGCCCACGATCGAGATGCCTGAGTACATGAGAACTTGGATGGAGCAGGCTATTTGACAGGGGATAGCTCAAGGCATGCAGCAGATGGCCGGACCAAGCCTTCCTCAGACGGCTCCCGCACAAGAGCCGGTGCCAACTAGGTCCATGCCCACCCTGGACCCCGCTCCTGGTCAGGTACCCTCCCGGGGGGCCAGCCCTCTTCCAGAAAGGGAACCGGAGGACCGAATGGAAATTTTAGACCAATACAGGGAGGAGGAGGAGGACCTTGAATGGGGATCCACCTTCCATGGGGATCCCTTTTCGGATTTAGACCCGATGGAAGCAGAGTTGTCAGAGGACGAGGGCCTTACCCCCGATCAGCCTTCCTTTGTGGGGTTATTCAAGCCCCACATGTTCAAGTCCATCTTGTTCAAGGCCAAGAACACCTCGGGCCTGGCCACTCAACTCCCCCCTGCCCCCCTCTCCTCTGGGGAGGAACCGGAGGACGCAATGTTCAAGCAGCCCGTGGTGGCCGAGGATCTGATTCCCGCCCCTCCCATTTTCCACGATCTGGTTTCTAACCAACTGGGCTTTACGGGGGCTCCTCCGGCCCCATCCACACAGGATAAGAGGTTGTTTAACCTCGAACCGAGTTTCTGCTCCCTCCTCAATACCTCGGAGGTGGACGAGCCCATTATTGGTCTCGCCTCTTCCTCCTCCCCGAGTGACCCCCTGGAGACCCTCAAACCCGAGGATAGGAGGTCTGAATTGGCCTTGTCTCGGGCTCATCTAGCCGACGCCTGGGCAATTAGATTGGCCACCGCAGCCTCCTTCTTTACTAGATCCTCTATCCGGTGGCTCCGTCAACTGAAGTCACACATCCCTCCATCCAATATACGGGCGCTTCAGGACATAGCCAAAATCACAGCGGCGGCAGAGTTCTCAGCTGACGCCACGTACCATTCAGTTAAATTCGCCTCCCGGGCGTTAGCGT
Source organism: Pseudonaja textilis (assembly GCF_049901715.1). NCBI lineage: Eukaryota > Metazoa > Chordata > Lepidosauria > Squamata > Elapidae > Pseudonaja > Pseudonaja textilis. The sequence goes on along the minus strand of NC_141991.1, from coordinate 164,567,944 downwards.
CTCAGGTCACTGCCCGCCGCCTGCTCTGGCTCAAACCATGGCAGGCAGACGTGAAGAACAAGGTCAAGCTGGCCTCTGCCCCCATTAAGGGGGAGAAGCTTTTTGGGCCGGCCCTGGACCCCCTCTTGGCCGAAACTAGGGGAAAGAAGAAATTCCTTCCTCCTCTTTTTCAGAGGCCTGACTCCCGAACCCCTCAGCCCTTTTGAAGAGGATCCTCCTGGTCCTTCTACCAGTCCCCCTTCCCCCCCAGGTACCCGAGGCCTCCCTCGTATAGAGCATCATATCCCCAGGATCGTTCCGACTCGAGCGATCGAAATAGGAGGGGCGGAGGATTTAAGCGTCCCTTCAGGGGTTCCGGGGGGAGACCCTTCCAGCGCTCCAAATAGATCCTGTCTCTTTCCCCCCATTGGTGGTCGGCTGATACATTTCGCTGACCTGTGGGATTCTACCACTTCCGACAAATGGGTCAGGGACTCCATTAGGTTTGGACTTGCTCTGGAGTTCAACTCTCAACCTCCCGAGTTCTTCATGTCATCTCCTCCCTCTAGGGACCCCTCCAAACGCAAATTAATGGATTCTGCCATCCACCGCTTACTCTCCATCCAGGCCATCCAGCCAGTTCCTCCCTCTCAGCGAGGCCAGGGTTTCTATTCCCACCTCTTCGTGGTTCCCAAGTCCTCGGGGGGATGGAGGGCTATCCTGGACCTCAAACGACTCAACCGCTTCCTAACCCTCCGCAAATTCAAAATGCACACCCTTCAATCCATTTTGCAGGGCACCAGGCAAGGAGATTGGCTATCTTCTATAGACCTCTCTGAGGCATACCTCCACATCCCAATTCGGCCTTCCCACTCCAAATTCCTTAGATTCTATTACAATCACCATCATTTCCAGTATGTGGCCCTTCCCTTTGGGTTAGCTTCCGCTCCCAGAGTTTTCACTAAGATCCTCGCAGCCCTGGCAGCTCGCTTAAGGGACTACCTGGTCCAGCTCCACTGCTATCTGGATGATATCCTCATCCTGTCCCATTCCCAATCCCAAGCAGAACTGGACACCAAGACTACCCTCTCTGCTCTCCAGGCCCATGGTTTTCTGGTCAACCAAAAAAAGAGCCAACTGGTCCCTTCTACCCGAATTGCCCACTTGGGGGCCATCATTGACATGGTGCAGGAAAAAGTGTTCCTTTCCCCGGAAAGGCTCCAGAGTATTCGAAATTCAATTCAGGTTATTCGACGATCAAAGAGGGTTTCTCTATTAGAATTGTCTAAATTACTGGGAAAAATGGTTTCATGCATCTCTATTATTCCTTGGGCCCGTCTTCATACCAGGTCCCTGCAGTGGCTCCTGCTCCCGTTTCAAAGGTCTGGCAGAAGCAACTCAAAATCCTTCATCAAGGTACCTCCAAAGGTCCTCTCATCTCTCTTCTGGTGGACCAACCCTGCCATCAACAGGGGTCATCTCTTCAAAGATCCCCAGCGTCTCATCATCATCACAGACGCCAGCCTGAGCGGCTGGGGCGCTCACATCCAGTCCCTTACAACGCAGGGCAAATGGTCCCAAGCAGAGCGGGCCTGCAGCATAAACTGGCTGGAGCTCCACGTCATCCATCTGGCCCTGAGCCATTTCCTGCCTCAGGTACGCGGGCGGCACGTCCTTATTCTCACGGACAATGTTACCGCCAAGGCCCGTGTCAACAGGCAAGGCGGGACCCAGTCTATCCGGTTGATGAGAGAGGCCGAAAGACTCTGCTGTTGGGCAGAGCGTCACCTCCTCTCGATCAAAGCAGAACACATTTCGGGGGCCTCAAACACCCGAGCGGACTGGTTAAGCAGGGCCACCGTGGACCAGTCTGAGTGGCGCATTCACCCATCCCTTTTCAGGGAGGTGACCATGATCTTCGGTCTCCCATCAGTGGATCTCTTTGCATCCACCCGCAACACCCAGCTCCGTTGGTTCTTCTCCAGATTCCCTTCCCCCGGGGCCGAGAATCACGACGCACTTCGCTGTCCGTGGCCCCTGGGACTCCTGTACACCTTCCCCCCGTTAGCTTTACTTCCCAGAGTCATTCAGAAACTGATCCAGGAGAAGGCAGATCTGATTTTAGTTGCCCCCTATTGGCCCAGGCGGCCGTGGTTTGCGGACCTCTGCAACCTTTCGGTGTCTCCCCCGTGGAGAATCCCTCCGGACAGGATCTCCCTGTCTCAGGGGCCCATTCAACATCCGGAGCCCCAATGGCTCCAACTAACCGTGTGGAGGTTGAGCAGGAAAAGTTGAGGAAGGAGAATTTATCTGACCAGGTCATTAACACGATCCTGGCCGCCAGACGGCCTTCAATCAATCGGATATACGATGCCACCTGGGTCAGCTTCTGCAGGTGGTGCCATGCCTCCATGGTCAACCCGCTCTCGCCTTCGGTGGCCCAGATTTTGAATTTTCTCCAGGATGGGCTCAAAAAAGGTCTCTCACCTAATACCCGGAGACGCCAGGTAGCGGCCCTCTCGACCGTCGTCTCTGGCGACAATCTGGGTCCCTTCTCTCACCATCCCCGTATCAGGGCCTTTCTAAGGGGGACTACTAACCTCCATCCCCCTGTCGTGCACCGGTACCCCACTTGGGACCTTAACAAGGTCCTGGTGGCCCTAACCAAACCTCCTTTCGAGCCTATTAGAGAATCCTCTCTCCAAACTTTGACCTTTAAGGTAGTATTCCTGGTGGCAATTACCTCGGCTCGCCGAATTTCGGAGATTGCTGCCCTTTCGGTGAGAAAGGACCTTTGTATCTTCCATTCCGATTGGGTGGTCCTACGCCCCGCCCCGCCCTTCTTGCCCAAGGTCAATTCAGCCTTCCACAGGGCTCAGGAGCTTACACTCCCGAACTTTTGTCCCAATCCTTCGCGGGAAAGGGAGAAACGATGGCACACCCTAGATGTGAGGCGGGCCCTCCGCATATACATTAACCGCACGCAACCCTTTAGAAGGTCCGAGTCCTTATTTCTCTCCTTCCAGCCCAAGTCCTTAGGCCACAAGGTGTCCCCTTCCACCATCGGGCGATGGATCAGAGCCACCATCGCCAAGGCTTATTCGTCTCAGGCCTTGCCAGTTCCCAGCGGGGTTATGGCGCATTCCACCAGAAGTGCGGCCACCTCTGCGGCCTGGGCTTCCCCCTCCCCTTTCATTAGGCACTATAAGATTGACATCTTTGCATCAGCGGAGGCCTTGTTTGGTAGACGAGTCCTCCAGCGGGTCATCGAGGACCGAGGGGAGCTTCCACCCCAGACGGATTCCCTCCCGTAGGACAGCCAAGCTTTGGTATGTCCCACTCTCTGGATGATCCGAGCAGCTCGAGGGAGAATGGGCGTTGGTCTTACCTGACACGCCATTTCTAGTCGAGCTGCGAGGATCATCCAGCCCCACCCCTTTTAATTTTTTTCCGTCTGGGGGAACCTTGTTTCAGCCAATGATACCTTAAGTCTAGTTAGATGAGAGTTAGACGACTTTCCTCCTCTCTTGACTTCGCATAAACTGGGGAACGCTACAAGGGACCACGTGACAGAGGGCGGAGCGTTTTTCAGTAATTAAGCTCAGCCTACACAGACGCAGACTGGAGCACCTCCCACTCTCTGGATGATCCTCGCAGCTCGACTAGAAATGGCGTGTCAGGTAAGACCAACGCCCAATTTATCAGTAGAACAATAAGATAAAAATAATATTTTATAATTATTCTTTGACCATCTAATTCATATGCTGATAGAATCACTTTCCAACGATTATTCAATTAATCCAAAAAGTTCAATCAGTATTAAGCAATATTCTGTATACAAATTTCTAATATACTGTATTTACCTCTATCAAATTAGTTTTCTACCAATGTCACTTAAATAGGTTTGTATCTTACCAATATCTATTAAATCAGATCTACAGGGTTTTTTTTGTTAATTGTCTTAAAACAACTCTTAATTCAAAATGTCCTCATTCTAAGTTGCACAATCACTTTCTCTGTTTGTATATTTTCTTGTTACTCTTTTGTTCTTTTATTCCCACACAGTCACAGTTCCTCTTATAAACCTTAAATAAATTTTCTTATTTTGTTGTCAGGATTGTCTATTAATATTTATCAAATTAAAGTTTCTTTTCCCCAGTCCTTTCTTCCAATCTTTCAACGTATCAAAAGTTCATTTCCAAGTTTTACACACTTAATTGTCCTTTCATTTTCCTATACCATTTAATCACTTTCACTTCTTTTCCTTTCTTTCCCCACTTCTCAAATAAATGGACAATAAAGTTCTATAGTTCATTCCTCCACTTGTAAAGCAAATGTTATTATCTCACACTTCATCTCCTCAGGTTTCATGATTCCATTAGTCAGCATAAATTTCTGCCATTCTTTAAGTCAGCGCTCCTGTCAATAACTCCGCTGCTTCATCACACCACTTAATTCAGAGCTTCCTTCACAATATACACCAATATTCTGAAAATCTTCTTTAAATACGCTCAGCAGTGCTCAGCCTTCTGTTTCCCTCTTTTCGCTTCGGCTGTGCTGCTGTGCCTCTGGTTCCGATCATCACGGTTGTCACGATCTCCCTCTTCTGCCGTTGGTTTTCAGGGGGTTCTTCTTTCAGTCTCTGGGATCGTGGCACCTCCCCAAGACCTCCGTGTCTTCCGCTTTCTTTTGCCCACCCCTCCAGGGTCCAACACGGTCCAAAAAGCCACCAACTAGCAAAAATCGAAATCTTTCAGAGCGGCAATCTGCTCCTCAGCTCCGCACCAACACAACGCCCAACCGGAAGTCCACCAAGCTGGCTTTCATGCCCAAGGTTTGAATAGAATTAACAATATCTTGTCTTCTAGGCCAGCACCTTCACCTAACTATTACTAACGGTTGCTAAAGTAATGGTTGTATTATAAATTGAAGACTATCTGTATGCCCAATCTCAATGCCACTTTCATTGCTTTACAGCTACGTAGGGTTTCCCTTCACTTTGGATATTGCAGTATCAAAAACTTATGGACCTCTTATGACAAGATGGCTAGAATTAGGGCAGGGTTTCTCAACTTTGGTGGCTTGAAGAGATGCTGGGAAACTCTGGGAATTGAAGTGAACACATCTGAAAGTTGTAAAGGCTGAGAAACACTGATCTAGAGGCTGAAATTATAGTCCAAACACAGAATTTGTTCAGGTAAATATATATAATGCATCAAGGAGAAAGAAATAACATTTCAGATAAAACTAAGATTCAAACTACTGTCCAAGGTGTATGAATGTTGCTGACAGTTCATATTGCCATGTGGTGGTAGCAACATATTCTTTACAATTGCACACATAAAGTACAGGTAGGCCACAATTGAGCCCAAAATTTTTGTTGTAAAGTGAAACATTTGTTAAGTGAATTTTGCCCAGTTTTATAACCTTTCTTGCCCCAGTTGTTAAGTGAATCACTGCAGGTGTGAAGTTAGTGACAATGTCATTAGGCAGATCTAATTTTCCCTTTGACTTTGCTTGTCCAAAGATTGCAAAGGGGGATTGCATGACCCTGGCACACTGCAATCATCATGAATGAGTCAATTGTCAAGCAGCAGAGTTTTGACCATGGGTCTGCTGCAGTGGTCATAAGTGTGAAAAATGATCCTAAGTCACTGTTGGAAGCAATATCCTTCTGAGTCCAGTTCCAAGTGGGGAAAAAGACACTGGATTCAGGGAAGTTGCTTGGAAAGGTTTAATGGTGGGACAGGACCACATGCCTCAGAGCTCCTGAATGAAAAGGAAAGGAATGCTGAGAATCCCTTGGTTTCATACCCTAACACCTTAGTGTTTCCTGTTCCTGTGTAAAAAATGTATCACATTGGCTGTCTGACTCCCAGGTGCTGGGGTCTTAGCTAAGTTTGTAGACTTTGTCTGGACCACATGGCTTCACCTGAGTGCTGGCTAATGCACTCTTCCCAGACCATGGTGGTGAGATGGGTTATCCTGTCATTTCCTGAGGGCCGTGTCTTAATCCCATCACCCTGGAGCTGAAGGTGTGGGGGGGACAGGGAGCTGCAGGAAGCTGCTTTGTCTTTAAAACATATTTCTCCTTTTCTTCATCCAGGGAAATATAATATTCTGCCTTTTTAATATTTCCTAGAATATTACATTCTTCTAGGAGAGGGGTGGGTACTAACTTTCTACATCACTTTTTTCAGTGCCATTGTAACTTTGAACAGTCACTAAATGAACTGTTGTAGGTTGAGGACTACCTGTATAGTGCAAACTCATTAGAATTGAACCTCAAACTTTTATCATATTTGTTAACTAAGAAAGCATAGGAAGGTTTGTAGTGTTTTCAGCCATGAACTTTACTGAGTTTGATTTATGATACTTTTTAAAGTTCAGTGGAGCAAAACCTGCACCCATTTTTTTAAAAAATGAGTGTCATGTAAAAATATTAAAGTTTCAAAAATACAAAGCTATATTTTCATCAACATACATCTTTAAAAAAATGCTTAGCTAAATGTAGTTGGCTTTTTGATAGATCAGTATCTTGCACTAACTAAATCAGTATGATAGCTTGTAATCTAATATGCTGTGCAAACCTACCTAATATAACAAAATATAGTTTGGCCTGTTGTATGAACAGAACCAGTAACTAAATAGATAGATAGAGAGAGAGAGAGAGAGAGAGAGAGAGCCTTCTATTTAATACTTGAGGAAAAAAAGCATCTCACACCCGATCAAAGCCCTCACAAATCATATTCTACGTGCTGTATTGGTGTCCAGAAATTAACTTGGAGCTCAAATGAAGTAAATATTCATAAGCACTGCCAAATGAAAGCACTCCCAACTTAAGCAAGGGTGTAAGGAAAACGCCTGATTGGGGGAAGGTCAGCCTATATACTGCTAATCAGTTACAAACCGCCTACTAAGAAGACCCTAATCCTATTGGCGGCCTTCACGTGTTGGAGGTCGAGGGCGTGGTTGGTCGCCGGAGCCAGGGCTAGTACGCAGGCGCGGACGTTTTATACGCTGTCCCCCCTCTCTGTGTGCGTGTGTGTCTTCAACATTCTATTTTTTTTTTTTTTGCTGAGTGTGGAGGCGCCGTCATTTCGAAGCTGAGGGAGAAGTTGGGGGAGGAGGAGGAGGAGGTGGAGGGTCCTGCGGTGGCCGGCACAGGAGCGCCGCTGAGAAGCAGGTAAGTGGCCTTCTAGTGGTCCCACCCGGCGTTGAGGCCGGCGGGCCACGGGAAGTCAAAGCGCCGAGGGGGAGCCGCCCTCTCCGCGGCGAATTGGGACCATTGGGGTAGTCCTAGGAATTGGGTGCGTTCCTTGCCGCCTTAGCTCAGGGAACGGCCGTTTTCTGCAGGAAGGAGGACTGCAGAGGGGGGTCTGCCTGAGCCGGCCGAAGTACAGCTTCCCCCCTCCTTTATTTTTAATGAAAAATCGTTGCGGCGACGTCTAGTGTTTGCCCGGTTCAAGTAGCCTAACTCCGGCTGGGAATAAATACTTATTCTCCCGCGGTTTCCCCGGGACCTAAAGGGCGGTTCGTGCATGACTCTGTATTAGGAGGAGTCCCCGAGACTTAAAATATCGAGGGGGCGTGGGTGGGTTATATTTTCTATATCCGTGCTCAAAATAATTACTTGCATAAATATTCTTTACACTTTAGTTATTCGTTTTTCCTCTCTGCCGTTTCTATTTAATTGCAATCGTTGGTGCTGTGGGGAAAAACGGGAGGGAGAGAGATGAACACGCTCGTTGCTGCTGCTGCTAGGCATCACTTTCAGCATTACTTACTTTTCGTTCCCTTCTTTCTCGCTCCCTTCATGCCATCCCAAGTTTTTTTAAAAAAACAAACCTTGCAACCTGTGTCTTGTTCCAGCTTCATTGCTTTCGGGTTTTTTTTTTCTTTGCAATAATGATGCGTGGAGCTTATTTTTATTCATACTTCCAAAGAGGCTTTAATAAAAAAAACTGAAGTTTATACTTAGAATTATTGTTAAAGGCACAAAGATGTGTAACCTAAATGTGAAATGAAATCTATAAGAAAAAGCCTAATGAATATATTTATAGGGATGATTGACAATCCTTGGGTAATTTTTTGCCTTTGATGTTGCCATTGGCTTAGGTCAGCATTTATTAGTTTGTCTGATAAGCAAGATCACACTGAGATTTGATGATTTTATTTGTCAAGTTTGTGTTAGGAAATATCAATAGTCTTGCAGATGGGATTCCTGATTTCAGATGGTTCAGCTTTTAGTTTGGGTTCATCTTGCAAATCTATTCAGAATTACTATCTTTTATATAGCTGCTGATGTTAACAGTATCTTGAAGACTCACTAGCTATTATGTGATATATAGTAATTCCTTGTTTGTTATCCATTATTGCCATTGGGTACAAAGAGCTTCTGGATCACGAGTTTTCATTCCTTTCTCCTTGCAACATGAAGTCAAATTAACTAAAAGCATTTGCTTGTTTTTTAAAGCAGTTTGTTCAGTTTTAAGCTTGGGTTAATGAATCAAGGTACTTAGGAAATGGGAATTTCCCCCTAAAATTTGAAGTTAATTATAGTACTGGATTTGGGCATGATTCAGCATTTCATATGTAGATGATAGACTGAATGCGTCAAATAAACAATGGAAGTTATCTCCTACTTAGTATTTTAACAATATTTATATGTGCCAAACTCTTCTACATGTGGAAGTTATTTTTAAGGATATTCTATATTTTAAAAGAACAGTAAAGGAAACATTTTGTCTTTCTGATACGCACAATAGTGGGGTTGGTATAATAACGATACATAGGAAGATTGGCTCCAGAAATGTACTGAAAGCTGGTAGCATTTGGTGGAATGCAGAAGTGCTTTTTTCTGCTTTTCAAATGACTATCAAGTAAAATGCCTGCTAAATTTCTAATGGGTATTATGCATTTTCTTTCAATTTTCCCTAGTCAAAAGTTCTTTTTTTTGATAAATGGACTATTCCGATATTGTTTATTCTCTGGTTATTTTAGTTGTTGAAAGGGATTCATTTATTTCTTATATTTTGTGTACTCCATTCCAAGAGGATAGAATAATGTAATGAAAACTTGGCCCATATTGCCCATAAAATATTTCAGGGAAGAACTCTGGACTTCCTGTGATAGGAACTCATTTTAAAAGAGTGCTATAGTTTATATAGTCCTTTATGGTGTATGATGGATATGAATGCAGCTTTATATAAAAAAGGGAAATTTGACTAGGAGTAGGAGCTTAAAAAAGTTTACTCCATCTGTATAGTTTAGGAAATTAAAGATTTGATTTATGGTTCTACCTCAACAAGATAAACAATATCTGTTGGCTTTTTAAAGAAGACATTTTTGTATCATACTTCAAAAATTATAAATTTTATCTCCTATATATTTTTCTATGCGGGGAAAATGGTTCTAAGCATGGATAGTTTGTATTTTAGGAAAACTATTGCTTTCACTTGTTACATTTCTGTTTTTTCCTTCAGAAGCTGATAAATGCAAAGTATTCTTTTCAACAGTCCTGCACAATATTTTTATTTTTGGGTGCTTTGTTATTACAAAATAATTAACCCATCTCCCTAGTGTGATGGGATATTTAGTTTTAAATTCTGAATATACTACCACTGAATTTCTTGTATATTAATGTTTCAAACTCTCACAATGCTTGCCAAATTTCCATGTAAAATTCAAGTGTATTTCTATTGCAGATAAAGATGCAGGAAGCAGATCTAGTAGCAAAAATGCTTCGAGCTGTTCTCCAGTCTCATAAAACTGGAGTGCCCTTTTCCTATTTGCAAGGGGAATATAAATCTTTAACTGGAGATTGGATTCCTTTTAAGCAGCTGGGACATGCTACATTAGAGGGATATTTGAAGAGCATTCCTGGAGTTGTCAGAATTGAATGTAGCAGAAGTGGTGAGGTAAGATACCTTTTCTTTATAATTAAGCTATATGTAATGTGCAATAACTCTAAACATTCCACAAATGGAAACTTGTTAGAGCTGTATTGTGATTATTTTTACACAAAACAAAGCCTATATCCAGGTATTTGTGCATACTTAATGACTGTCCTTGTATAGTTCACATGGTGGGATAACTATCTTTATTTTATTTGTAATACATATACAAAGATCCGTTTAAATTTTTTGAGCACTGCCCCCAAACTTGAGGAAATATACATGTTTTAAAGGTAACAAATAACATTTTAAACTTGCATACCATCTGACTCTGAGTGACTGGGTCATTCCCAACAATCAAATTACAATAAAATTAATAAAACATTAAATATGGCAAGTGCACTCTCCCTTGCCCCAGGCCTGGGTGAAGAGCCAGGTTTTCATGGCTCTTTTAAACAACAGCATCCAGATCTTGGTTAGACCTCTTTCCAGAATGCAGGTCCTGCTACAGAGAAGGTGTGCTTCCATAGCCCTGATGGCATTATTTAATCAAAGGCACCTAGGGAATGCCAACCCTGTAGAATCAGATTGGCTGGGCAGATTATTGTGGGAGACAGTCCCTCAAGTAACCTGGCCCTGTGCTGGATGGGGCTTTATAGACAGCAACCAATACCTTGAACACCACCCAGAAAAAAAAGGGCAACCACTGTAGCTCATGAACCCAAAATGCCTTTTGTTGCTCACACCATCACATTCTGAAATATATTGAACCTTTGCTATTCAAAGATGGTTCCATGTAGAGAACATCACAGTAAAGAAGCCACAAGTAGACTAGGACACTATTGGCTGAAGGACTGATCTAGGAAAAGGGTGCAAAAGATGCACCAGATGAAACTATGCAAAGTCTTTCTTATTCACACCTGCTTTTCTTGCAGGAGTTGTGAGGCCAGGAAGACCCCAGCTTTTGTACCAACTTCAGAGGGGGGAAGGGCTGCCCAATCCAAAGTAGCCAGTGGGTTTCAGGCCAGCTCCTTGATTTCATCGCCAATCTTCTCCCCTCTCTTTGTGGCCTCCAGCAGCTCTTGCAGCCTCAGAAACACTTGTTTGCCTCCAGGGCTTCATGATAAACCAAAAAATTAATACTATACTGGGTTGTGGAGGTCAGCCAAACTCACAAAAAGTACCCACACAGATACAAAAAGACAACATTCATGCCAATCTCCAGTGTAACCTATCTGATTACCATTTTTTTAAAAAGCACCAATAGTTTATATGATCTATAGGCTGAACGCAATGTTTCTAAGTGGCACTGGAGAGCATAGTACCTAATAATGTCCCATATTTTCTTTTCTGGAAATTAACATTACCATAATCTGTAGAGTTGTGGCAGATGTGTAGGTATAAGTTAAGCTTGCTTTTTAGCACAGTCCGAGCCAATGATAAGAGAGTTTGAAATGGCTTCATAAAATATACAAACAACTGTCTCCCATAATTAAGAATATATAAACCTATTAATACATAATCCATCTATGTTTCTTTCCACCTGACGTAGGTAACTTGCCATGCTGTTGTTTGCCAGGAGACTGCAAGAATTGCTAAGCTTGTAGCCTGCCAGAGAACTTCAAAAAAAAAATCAAAACGGCAAGTGAATTGCCAGATGAGGCTGAAAAATACACCCCCCCTCGCCTCAATAGGTAAGCTTGTCAGTTGCAAAACACCATGCTAGAGCACACTGAATGAATTAGCTACTTGCTAATCATGGCAGAGCTTTTCTAGTGTGGCATTTCTGCTGACTGCAGTGAACTGTGCTTACGCTTGGACAGTTTATGCGCGCCCCTCACAGCTGCATGGTAAAGATGCTAATGTTAGAAAGAAAAGGAAGATCTGTGCCTATAATGCTATAATCTATTTTGTAATTCAGCCTCTAATTTCATAATCCCATGATACTTCATAATCCATTAAGTTGATATAAAAGTGCATTCTTCAGTATTTGGTTATTTTGTAAAATACAGATTTCTGAAACAACTGGGTATATTTCTTTCAAAATGACTATCCTATAAGCTCATGGACTGCATGCATTCTTGCCCTGTCCATGAGTTTTTATCTGTGACAAATTGGCATTTTTCAAACAGCAAACTTTTACCTTTACCAAAATATATATTGGATGTTTATTTCTGTTGGACATACACCACAAGGGTCAAAGTGCTTTGACTTTGCTCACTTGGTGACATCATTGTGTTACTTGGACTTACTCTTTGTAGCCTATTGAATACTCTGTTTGTGTCTGTCTCTGTGTGGGAGAGGCGGAAAGAGAGAGAGATCACCCAAGCTGAAAAAAATTACAGAATCCTGATATAAGCTAATAACATTAAAATTAATTCTACATTTTAGATATCAAGTGTTTATGTAAAATGTACTTAACGGATTCTCAGCTTCAGGTAAAGAAATAACTTCTACAGGAATACTTCATAGTCATAGGTAAAAAGAAAACAAGGCTTAGAATGAGTTGATTTTGTTGTATTTTAGGCAAACCAAAGGACACTCTAAGAAAACCTGGGTTCATGAGTTTTTCAGAAGAGGCTACGAGGGGTACAGTCCCACTGCTGAGAGGCAAGGGAAATCAAACAGTTGTGAATCCTAGTATGAACCTTACATCATATCCTTTATCCGCTGAATTTGGGATGGCTGTACCCAATGAAGTTTTAATACAAGGACATGTGACCATGGTGAACAGGTTAGAAAACTTGTCAATGGCGGTGGAAGTGATATTTTAGAATTCTGTATACTTAACATGAAATTGCTATTTAATGGTATAAGCAGGTATTCCAAATATAAACTTCAACGATAAGTGAAAGCATTATAGGAATTATAGACCAATAACATTCCTTGTTTTCCACTGGAGAGTAGGAAGTCAGAAAACAAATGAGTTCAAACATGCTTGGGATAAACAAACATCTATCATTGGACAAAAAATTAAAAATAAAGGAAACCAAATATAAAAATAATAATTAAAAGTAATTAAATTGATTAAAAGAAAACAAAATAAATCCAAAGGGCAGACTGGATGGATTACTAGGTTTTTTTTCTGCCATCAGTTTTCTATGTTTCCATAAAGGGGAACTACTTGGATGGCAATGTTTTAATGTAATGCATGAATTGCTCCACTTTTCACTGTCTTCATATATCTCCATCAGAGAAAATAAATGGATGTTAACATTAGACATACATAAGAAAGAAATGTGGAAAAGTAGAGGAGCTTCCTAATTTATGCAGGCCTTTAATTTTCAGTGTTCTGGTTTAGAATTTCTTATAATCTGATAAGTGAGCCAGATTGGTACAGTGGTTGAGGCACCGGGTTAAAAGTGAGACTGTTCTAGCCCTGCCTTAAGCATGGGAGACTTAGGGAGACTTAGGGAGCCTTAAGCTGGGAGACTTAGGGCCAGTTTCTTGCTCTCTCTCATCCCTAGGAAGGGGGCAGTAGCAAACTGCTTTGAATTACATTGCCAAGAAAACTGCAGGAACTTGTTCAGGCAGTGGCCAACAATCAAGATTCTTTTAACGGCTCATTTATACGTACATACAATCTGAAAGGCCCATAGGGAAATAAGGTTGCAAGCAAAATAGATAACTGATAAGCAAAATAGATAACTGATTATAAAGTGATAGCCTGTAGTCAATGTTTCTTCATATTTATTCATAAGCAAGTATTACTTATTCCAATTATTTAAATATAGTATGGTTTTATTAATGTTAATTTCAAATGTAATTATGTTGATTAGATAATTAACATAGGATAGGACTATTTCTAGAGCTACTGAAGTGAAGGCATTAATAGTAAAGAATGTAGCCTTAAGTTCTAACCGCATACATGTAAGTCCTCAATTTATGACTATAATTGAGCTTAGAATTACAGTAGTAAGTCCTATTTGTCATTAAATGGTTACCATGTGACCGGTCTGATTTTATGACCTGTTTTATAACTATGGTTAAACAAACACTATGTACCATTAAACAGACCCATTGTATCCAGTGGGCTTTCTTTTTGGCCAGGAACCGGAAGTAATGCCAACTTCCAGTAAAAAACATGAATCATGGTCATGTGACTCTGTTAAGTGCAAAGGATCAGGATTATATGTTATGTTGCACCACAGGTTATTCAAGTCTATACACAAGAATCTAATCAACTAAAGTTCAGTACTAAAAAAGGGTCAATGGAATTCAAGAGAGTTTGGACTTGGATCATTTGTGGGAACATAATGACTCTAAGCTGATGACACTTAACTCTACCCCCTTAGCTTTGCCTGTTTTTTCCCTATTCTGTAGGGTGCTGAAAACCACCATAATTTTGGGCTAGTTGCCAAATGCTCAAAATATGACCATGTGACAGGGGGGCAATAACTGGGGAGATCCATCATAACTTTGAACAGTCATTAAGCAACTATGTGTAAATCAAGAACTACTTGTACAATGTATTTATATATTTAAAGTAAATTGAGTTTACGTATTTGCTTTTAAATTACTATTTTTCATTCTAAGTGTAGAGAGCTGTTCGATAGACTTTTGTTTATAAACTATATTTCTAAACCATATAATCTATATTTGCCTTCATAAAATTTAAACTATGTATCTCTAAACTAGAAACAAAAAATTAGCTTCTGGGGATTCTTTCTACAATATTAGGAGAAATTTAATATGTTAGATATGAGTAGCTGTACTGAAGGTAAAACTCTGTACCAATTTCCTTTAGTTGTTATACTGCTTGAATAATCTATTGAAGAGGGGAAATAATTTCCATATATCTAAAATAGTACTGTGATTTCAAAATGGGCAATAGTCCATTTTTAAAGTTAGTCAAAACTGAACTGTTAGGTCCCGTTTTGTAATTCTGCGTAGATTCAATTATAAGAAAAAGCTTTATGCCAGATATTTAGTGACCTGGTAGCATTGTCCCCTTCCCCCTTTCACATTCTAAAAAATCAAAATTGACAAGCTCAGCTGCTGTGCCATCACTTCTCCATGTATTGTTTGCTGATGTTGTAGACCATAATACAGATAGACCAGCAAGGACTGTTGTGACTGGATTTTTCAGACTAGTTCATATTGCCTTGTTAATCCTCCTATTACGCTTTTAGGAAAATGGTGCTTTCAAACTAATATATTAGTATTATTGTGAGTCCTTTTTAGTTGAGAGTGTCAGCTCTTTGAGGTGGGCCAAATCAAGAAACAAACACCACAATAATTATATGAATGTTAGTTTATTGTTGTAGGGTACATTAGTAAAATTTTAAAGGCCTCCAGTTTATCTCAGGTCACTGTTGTACATATATCAAAATCAAGGCAGGGTACTTTGGGTTTTTTTTCTCATGCTTCCTTCTATTTTTGAACTCTGTAATTTCTTGTTCAAGTTCCTTCTTTACAACAGGTTTCTTCCTCCTTTAAACCTGCCAAGTTTGAAGACCCTTGGTTTACAGAGTCTGCATATTGCCCCTAACAGTCTGGATCCTCATTTTACAGAAAGATGGAAGGCTGAGTCAACCTTGAGTCAGTCAGGATCAAATTCCTGGAGTGAGCAGTGAGTTAGCTTGCAGTATTGCATTCTAACCACTGCTGCTCCACCATAGCTGTTTTTAATAAAGAAGAAGAGGGATTATGTAAGAAAACATGGAACACCCTGTTTCAAATACAAAATATTCTGTATACCTCTGTTAAAAATATACTCTGTTTTCCATACTAGGTTAGTCCATTATTTCCCCTTTTTCCCATATAAACACAAACTTAGCTGCAGACAGTTAGCAACTATAATTCTAGATATTCTCTTTCCCAACTTGCCTGAAATGACTCTAGGAAATAGGCATCTAGTAGAGGAAGAAAATCTATCTAGCATTGGGAAGCAGGCTATAATGAAATGCTTTGCTATACAACAAACTTAAAAGAACAAGATATGTTGTTGATTCAGAAAAAAATCTGAACTTCTCCAGAACTTTCCATCAAGCTCTATATTGAGCAGAACAGGAAAGAGAGAATTAAGTAGAAGGGGAAAAAAAGTAGATGCCCAAAGGCCAAATATAGTCACAGTTTTAGGATGGTATGCACAAGAGAACAGGCAATTTAAGTCAATTATATCTTTATTGGGTCCTGGGAAGGAAATAAAACAGTTTCGGGGATATTGGGACCAACTGAAATTGAACACAAAATTGATACAGTTTTGATTAAACCTAATAAATATTACCCAGTTGTAGATTTGCATAGAATTGAAGTATTTTCTGTAAATTCTAGATTAAACTAAGAATTGTAGGGCCAATAGAAATAGCCATGATTAGTAATCCCGTCTATGAAAATACGAAATCCTGTGGTTATATAAATGAGACTTGCATTATGTGGTATATTTTTAAAAATGCTAGCCCTTATATTTTCAAAATAAGAGATCACCCAATATTAACTATTTTCTGTAATATTCCAGAAGATTGAGAGACTGAATAGTGGCTCATGATCTCTCAAATATTGCCCAACCATGATAGACCTGATATTTTAGCTATTGTGTACCAGTAATATATAAATTGGCTCATGTTTTTTATAGTTGCAGTATGTAACATTACGGGGTCATGTGATTGCAATCTTCTGACAAGCAAAATCAGTGGAGAAGCCAGGTTCATTTTACAACTGTGTTACTAACTTAACAATTGCAGTGATTCATTTAACAGCTGTGGCAAGAAAGTTCATAAAATGGAGCAAAATTTACTTAACAACAGTATAATGCTCTGCCAATGGCTGCAATCCCCCCCCCTTTCTAGTTTTTTTCCTAATTTACTAGAGATTGGAGTTGCTGGGTTTTTCGGATAGTTCTGTTTCTGCAAAGACAAGCAACAGTTTTCTTGGCTTATTTTCTGAGTGTGTTGCTGAGTCACTGAACCATGCAAGGATAAGGAGATTCATGAAAATCTTATCCTGAAAGCCCAAAGAACTGTCATGTTCTCTGATGATGGAAGCCAGTGAGGTCTGCACAGATAGAGGATTCCGTGGTAGTTGATCTTACAGAAAAGGACTTTCTGAAAACAAATTGGTGCTTTTATGTAGTAACTTAACAGCCATAGCACCTGAAAACAAGAATGCGGGTATAGAGTCTATATAGTATATTGATTGTTTAGCTGCAGTTTTTTTAAAAATGAAAACCTGAGTCTTTGCTTTTTAGGCCTGAGAGAAGACTTGTGGTTCCACCAAGGTTTCAGAAGGAGCTTCAAGTTCATTTGACAAGAAATGTGCCTTTGGACATCAATGGTATGTTATTAGAGTCGACATGTAGTTCTCATTCATGCTTTATCTAGATAACGATATATCAAAAAAAGATATCCGCTGATGGGCAAGTTCTCTAAGACTATAGTTCTAAGTTAGATAGGCAAACCAAAGTTTATACATTATTCTGAGCCATGACTTACCACAATTACTAGATTCATGCAATACCCTAAGGCAAAGGAATTCTGCATTAATGGCCTATAGTCTTACACATTTTATGAAAAAAATAAAATAAAGCCCTATTATCTATGAGTATGGATGAAAATGTGTTAATGCATCAAACTAAATTCTCCTATGAGCTGCTCAGAGCATCCAGTAGTGGGAGGGGCTTCAGTCTCCGCATTGTTAGGCTGAGCTTGAATTGAGGAATGCTCCTCCTCCATGTGACTCCTCCGTAGCGTTCCCCAGTTTTAGCTCAGCCTAGTGAGAAACAGGCAGTGTTTTAGCTTGCTCCTTGGCCGAACCATGACTTCGATCTAAAGATTTCTAATTTGATTCTCTCTTCAGGTTTGATTCGTTTTTCTCTCTCCCCTTAGCCTCTGCGCAATTGTCTCTTGGGTCCAATTTTCTAACTTGGGGAAGCACCATTGCGCCCCCAAGGAGGGCAGCGGGAGGCTCCGTAGTGGCTTCGCGCGACCTCCCCATAGCCAAAAAAAGTGCCTCTGCCTCTTTAACAGCCGCTGCATTCCCTTTTGCCTTTCTGGCAACCTCGTTCTAGCAGCTTGTATTTTATTGCTGAGAGTCATATCGCTGTGTCCCCCCCCCGAATGCCGATTTTAATTTACTTTGGATAATCTCTCCCTTCTCACCGTCTCCATTCTTGGAGTTTCGGTTTCGATTTCCCCGAAGGGAAGAGGCCGCTGAGCTGTCTGTTACTGGTGGACGCCATTTTGGACTCCAAAAAAACATGGCATAAGCCTTTTTTTCTTCAAATTCCCTGTGCTGTGGGTGAATCTGACTCGAAGTAGGATTCCCCTAGATCCTCTTGAGTCTTTTAACCTCCTTCTCTGGCAATTTGTACTCAAGGTTACCTTTTTCTCACTGAATCTTGTTGGCTTAATCCCCACAGCTTCCTCAGCGGCAAAGCAGCAGGCACCTAGGCCGTGTCCGCCTGTGCAAGTAAGCTGCTGTAGGCCCCATTTTCATTTCTATCTGGGCCTCAGGCGTATCAAAATTTGGCTGATTGGTTGACTTTCTCTCAAATTGTGTTGCAAGTATACTGTGGCTCCTGGAGCACTAGTGCAACAATTATACCAGCCTCATTGTGGTATCATTTTCAATCATAACTCAATATTAGTATTAACTTACAATAGTAATACTAATAAATTTAATAATATCAACAATAATTATAATAATATTAATAATATATTCTGTACAGTATAATATTGTAATTCGTTACATTATTATCACTGAGATACGACTCCTATATATGGTTATATACATATATATTCTTGGATACATATAGCCATCAAAAAAGGGGGGGGGCGTTAAATACTCATCAGGGCAACCGTCTTGACTCAGATTGGACCCTGGGCGCGCCAACTGCCTCATATTGTCTTTCCTGGCATATTACTACAATATATAATTTATAAGAATGGCAAATGGTAACTCCTCCAAAGGCCCTTCATTGAAGGCAAAAGCCAAAACCGATCACTTGTGCAAGCAGGCTAAGGAGACCTCCAAAGCCTCCCAAAGAGATGCCTTAAGGCGCCACAAGGCCCTACAAAAAGAATTTGACAAGTGCGCCAGGGAAGCCCTGGTGCCTCAGGCTTTACCATCCTCCAGTCCTTCTATCTCTGCTCAAACACACCCCCCAGATCTTCCCCTCTCACCCAGGCGCAGTTTGCCCTCACAAGGACAACATGCTCCGATTCCCGGAACGCCAGCTAGAAGGGCGCCAGAAGCCACCTTCACCCCAACAGCCGCTGGCCTTCGTCATGAGGGCTCCCTCATTGAGGAGGTTCCAGAGAGACTAAGGACCTGGATGGAGTTGGCCATCCGCCAAGGGATCGCAGACGGATTCCAGCAAGTAACCAGGTCCAGTCATTATTCTGTGGCTCCTGACCTCGAGTCTCAGTCACTAAGATCCCTGCCCAGGTCGGACCACCACCAGGTATATGTGCAGAGGGAGACCCCCTTTCAAGGCCGGGAGGAGGAGGAGGAGGAAGAGGAGGAGGGAGAAATGGGCCAGTTCATGGTGGCAGATGAATTCGAAATGGGGTCTATGCAGGATAGCGAGCCCCTATCAGAGGCAGACCCCCTGGAAGTGGAAATGTCGGAGGACGAGGGGCTTATCCTGGAACAGCCCGCCTTCGCGGGTTTATTCAGACCACACCTATTCAAATCACTGTTATTCAAGGCCAAGAACATCTCACGCCTAAGTACCCAATCGCCAGGTGACACCCCTGCACCCTCAATGGAAGGTCCAGCGGACCTAATCTTTAACCAGCCTGTATTCAAGGCCAAGGTTATACCGGTCCCACCCATTTTCTCTGATTTAGTGCAAAAGCAGCTGGCCTCTACAGCGGTACACGTGGCCCCATCTGGTCACGATAAAAAATTCTTTAATTTAGACTCAGGATTTTCAAAGTTACTGAGTACCCCGGAGGTAGATGAGCCCATAGTGGGCTTAGTGTCCTCCTTAACTCCGACTGAGGCGCTAGAGGCTCTAAAGCCTGAGGAAAAGCGGGCCGAGTTAGCCTTGCGCAGGGCACACCAGTCAGACGCATGGGCCATCAGATTGGCTACAGCCGCATCTTTTTTCACAAGAGCATCCATTCGTTGGCTTTGCCAACTGCAGCAACACGTCCCCACAGCTAACATCAGGGCACACCAGGACATCACGAAGATTACGACTGCTGTTGAGTTTTCTGCTGATGCCACTTACCACTCAGTCAAGTTTTCCTCTTGGGCAATCACATTACATGTCACTGCCCGCCGCTTACTCTGGCAGGCAGATTTTAAAAATAAAGCAAAACTGGCCTCTTCCTCCCTTGTGGGAGATAAGCTGTTTGGCCCCTCCCTGGACCCCTTACTTATGGAGACCCGCAGCAAGAAAAAGTTCCTTCCTTCCCTTATACGAAAATCAGATTTCAGAACCCTCCCAGCCCTTTTGGAAAGAGGCTCCTTCTCCCCCAGGTATCAGAGGCCCCCTTCCTTCAGATCAGGTCAACCCCAGGACAGAGCTGACTTGGGAGACAGAAGTAGAAGGGGCAGCCAATACAAGAGGCCTTTTCGAGGGACAGGAAGCAGGCCCTTCCAACGACCAAGATAGGTCAAGGGAGACTCTCCCCATTGGCGGTCGCCTTAAGTTGTTTGCGAGTCAATGGGACTCTTCTACCTCTGACGCTTGGGTCAGAGACACTGTTAGATTTGGTCTTGCCCTTGAGTTTCACGCCACTCCCCCAAATTTCTTTATGTCATCCCCCCTCTCCAGAGACCCAATCAAGCGTAATCTAATGGATTCCGCTATCCAACACCTCCTAAACATAAAAGCCATCCAACCAGTTCCGTATGAACAAAGAGGGCGGGGTTTTTACTCTCATCTCTTCGTTGTTCCAAAAAACTTGGGGGGATGGAGAGCAATTTTGGATTTAAAAAGGCTTAACCGCTTTCTAATTTATCGTAAATTCAAAATGCATACCCTACAATCTATATTGCTGGGCATCAGACATGGGGATGTACTCACGTCCATTGACTTGACGGAGGCGTATTTACATATCGCTATTCGGCCTTCCCATTTTAAGTTTCTAAGGTTCTGTTACAACAATCACCACTTTGAATACGTGGCTCTTCCCTTCAGACTAGCCTCTGTCCCCAGAACTTTTACCAAGGTCCTTGCAGCACTTGCTGCCCATCTCAGGAATATCCCCGTTCGTCTTCAGTGTTACCTGGACGACATTTTAATTCTGTCCCCCTCTAATCCCCAAGCAGCGAGGGACACCCAGGCCACCTTAGCTTTTCTCCAGGAGCATGGTTTTCTTATAAATTGGAAAAAGTCAATTATCTCCATCGACTCGAATAACTCATTTGGGGGCAGTTACCGACATATTGGAAAGCAAAGTCTATCTGTCTTCAGATAGACTACTTAGCATCCAAAAATCCGTTCGGGAGATTAGGCGCTCTAGAAGGGTGCCATTACTAGATCTATCTAAACTATTAGGAAAAATGATATCATGCATTTCTATTATTCCCTGGGCCCGTCTACACTCTAGATCCCTCCAGTGGTTCCTGCTTCCGTACCAGAGATCCGGCAGAAGCAACTCCAAACGCACGGTCAGGGTACCTCCCAAGGTCCTCATGTCCCTACTTTGGTGGGCCAAACCGGTCATCAACAAGGGCTGCCTCTTCAAGGAGCCTCAAAGGATTACTATCACCACAGATGCCAGCTTATTTGGATGGGGCACCCACCTTCAGTCACTCACATCCCAGGGCAGATGGTCCACAATAGAACAGTCGTGCAGCATAAACTGGCTGGAGCTTCACGCTGTTTTCCTTGCCCTCCGCAGCTTCCTTCCCCAGGTACAAGGTCAATACATCCTTATCCTAACAGACAATGTGACAGCCAAAGCTCACATAAACAAGCAAGGGGGCACACAATCCATACAGTTGATGAGAGAAGCCGAGCACCTGTGTCGCTGGGAGGAGAACAATCTATCAAGGCAGAGCACATTTCCGGCCTGTCAAACACACAAGCAGATTGGCTAAGCAGGGCCACCATAGATCAGTCAGAGTGGCACCTCCACCTGTCGCTGTTCAAAGAAGCAGCAAGGATATTTGGACAACCAGTGGTGGACTTCTTTGCCTCCCCTCTCAGTGCTCAGCTCCCGAGATTTTTCTCAAGATACCCATCCCACGGGGTGGAGAATTACAATGCCCTCCGCTGCCCATGGCCAAGGGGACTCTTGTATGCATTCCCCCCGCTAGCACTGGTGCCCAGGGTGATCCAGTAATTGTTACAGGAGAAAGCAGAATTGCTCCTAGTGGCACCTCACTGGCCCAGGCGGCCGTGGTTTGCAGACCTTCGCAGCCTCTCGTTAACCCCTCCTTGGAGGATTCCACAAGACAAGATCTCACTATCTCAGGGACCCCTACTACACCCGGACCCTCAGTGGTTTCAATTAACCGTCTGGAGGTTGAGCGGAGCAGATTGAAGAGCGAGAAGCTCTCCCAACAAAGTCATTAGCACTATTCTAGCTGCCAGGCGACCCTCAACCATCCGTATTTACAATGCTACATGGTCCATTTTCTGCAGATGGTGTAATAAATCTCAAATAGACCCTACTTCACCTTCTATAGCTCAGATTTTAGAATTTCTTCTAAAATTTTAGAATTATCAAGGAGGGACTTGATAAGCTCAGCCTAACAATGCGGAGACTGAAGCACCTCCCACTACTGGATGCTCTTCGCAGCTCAAAGAGAACGGGTGTATCAGGTAAGTACCAACGCCCCTTTACTTTCACAATTTAAACTGACCTGAAAGTTTTGCAGGTGAAAATAAAGTGGTTGCGTTCTTCATTGTTCTATGATCAGTTTGGAATTTGTGTTTGCATTGATTGGTAGTATTTATACATTCCCCTACTTTCTGTTATGTTACATTTATGTTAAATTTAGAATAATTTGATCTTAACTTCAAAACAGAATTGTAGGGGAAGCATACTTGAAGTAATTCAGCAGCACCAACACATTTATTCATCTTAGCGCCTAAAAACAGACCTTGTGCTATGTCAGGGAAGACGCAACTATTATGACAGTTGACTGTATTAATGGATCTATATGCAAACATCAACCGCCAACTTTGCTTTAAACTTTGCAACATAATGGTTCTTTGTGCTAGTATCTTAACAGGTGAAAGAAAATTCATTATTTGTATTTATTTGAATATTTACATAAGCTTTTAACTTTTTTAAAGTTGCAGTTTTTGAATTTAAAGATTTCTGAATCTTCCCTCCTCACAAAGAAAATGTAATTACTACAATACTTGGGTGATGAATTAAGCGTTGGTTTAATTGTGGCTTATTAAATAGAACACACTCTGGCATATTTTATACTATTAATAGTTTTGATTATTGTTACTTTCAAACTATATTTACTCAAGAATATGTTTTTGCTTTTGCAGAAAATGTAAAAGAACCAAGACAATTAATGCAACCAGTCCCCCCTCGCAACTCAAATACTGATATAAATGAGATTCAGAAAAGAATAAAGGACATAATAAATCAATTCAAAACTGGAATATGGTTATCAAAGATACCACACTTGTACAGAGAGGCATATGATGAAGATTTTAATACAAGTTTGCTGGCACAATTTGAATACTGGCCACATGTTTGTGTGGTAAGTGCTAACTTTATCAGAGAAAATAAAATTAATTTTCTGATTTGAATGTATGTTTAAATTTTTCAAATAAAAATCTTTAAGATGGTTTACTTGGCAACCAGAATTTAAAATCAGCTTGTAAAAGTCTAGATAGCCTCATTTGAATTAGGATTATCAAAGTGTTGAAGCTTGTCTATAGTAATATAAACACTGGTAATTCCATTCTTTTTTTTTTTTAACATTTTAAAATGAACTTTATTTACAAGAATTAAAAACATACAAATTTGAAAATACAAAACTAATAGCGTATACACAACACATTCCTCTTTACATTTGATACCGAATTTGATACGTCCTGATAATCATTACTAATACTTCTCACATTTCCATTAACTATCAAATCTTAATCACTACATAACTTGCAATGCTTTACTAGTCTTCTCGTTGGCTTATAACTATTTATTAATTAATACTAAATTCATATTTTTTGAATAGTAAATAAAAAATATAGTGAATATAAAATGCTAGTAATAATGTAGAAGAAAAAAATATTTAGCACCTTTGTTATTGTACATTTCATAAAGACAGTTGCATATAATTCGTTTCTAGGGTTCATTTATGTGTTTTCCCTTTACGGTCTACCCAGTTGTACCATTTGTCCTATATCCTATAATAATCTTTCCTATATCCTATAATAATTTGAATAGTAATATATATCAGTGGTACATTTGGATTCTTCCAATATTGTGCTAATGAAATCTCTGCCGGTGTCAATAAGTGGATGGTCAGATATCTTACTTTAGGGGTGTAATCCCCTTTAATCATTCCCAACAAGAACAGTTCAGGTTTCCACTCCAGCCCACACTCTATAATTTCTTCTATCCACTCTTATTTTTAACCAATATTTCTTTGTCTCAGGGCAGGTCCACCATAAATGGAAACAAGTACCAAATTTCCCTTTGCATTTCTAACAGCATGGGTTTGCTGTCAGAAATATTTTGGCCAGTCTAGAGGGTGCCAGATGCCATCTATACATCATTTTGTACAAATTCTCCTTATGTGCCACTGATTTAGTTAATACAAGATTTTTTTGCCAGATTTCTTCCCAGTCATCCAGATCTATACTGTGACCAGATTTTTTTTTCCCAGGCTAACATAGGTCCTTTCATGATTTTCTCAGCCATTTCATGTATGTATGTATGTATGTATATATATATATTATGTTATATTATATTATATTATATTATATTATATTATATTATATTATATTATATTAATATTATATTATATATTGTATAGTTTAGAAATCAACCCTTTCTCAGGACTTTGAGAGTATTTTGTCTAAATGCATATCTTTTGCCTCAATTCCATATTCCTTTACGTATTTATTATATCTCAATTTTACTTGGAAGTATGACCAATTATCAATGAGTATCCCTAGTGCTTCAAGTTCCTGTATCGTTTCAATTCTTCCCTCTTTATCTAATATTTGATGGTACTTCAGTTTTTTACTAATATCCATAATATTTAATTGCCTCCATTGTTGAAAACCACTTCGGAATTTTGGTACAATGATTTCTTCTAATGTTAGCCCAAATTTTAATTAGTGACTTTCGGAATACATGTCTAGTAAAGTATAGATTGTTTTGGCTATTCGGGTTCCACAAAACTGCATTGCCACCCTAATTGTAAGTCGTGGCCCTCCAATTTTAGAATTCTATTGTTCCTCAAATTGATCCAATCTTTTATCCATACTAATGCTGCCGCTTTATAATAGATCTCCCAGGCAGGGAGTCCAAATCTACCTCTGCTTTTGTTATCTTGTAAATATATTTTTTTTATTCTTGTTTTTTTCTTTGCCCGGATAAATTTCATCACAATTTTATCTAATTCTTTAAAGAATTTTTTATCCAATAATATCGGAATTGTTTGAAATAGATATAGTATTTTGGGTAAAACATTCATTTTGATTGTTGCTATTCTGCCTAATAATGATATTTGCATCTTATTCCAATTTTCCAAATCCTTTTCAGTCTTTTTCAATAATTGGATGTAGTTGTCCTCCCACAGATTTAATGTTCTAGCTCTTAACCAGATGCCTAAATATTTGATCTTATTTACAATTTGTAATCCCATCTTTTCTTCGAATTTTTTTTGTTTGCTATTTGGTAAATTTTTAACGAGCATTTTAGTTTTTTCCTTATTAATTTTTAATCCTGCTAGTTTACCGAATTTATCTATTTCATTTAATAAAGCTGGTCCTGAGTCTATTGGGTCTTCTATAACAAAAACCATATCATCTGCGAAGGCCTGTAATTTATACTCTTGACTTTTAATTTTAGTTCCTTTGATTTCTTTATTTGATCTAATTCTGTCCAAAACAGTTTCTAGAATTGTTATGAAAAGCAGAGGTGAAAGAGGGCATCCCTATCTGACACCCTTCCTTATCTTTAATGATTTAGTAATTTCTCCATTTAATAATATGTTAGCCTTTTGCATAGCATAAATTGCATTTAACATTTTTACAAAATTACCTCCAAAGTCCATCAAGTTAATCTGCTTCTTCATAAAGTCCCAATTTAAGTTATCGAAAGCCTTTTGCGCGTCCAGGAAGACCAAGGCCACTTGGTTTCCTGGATGTTTTTCATAATACTCTAATATGTCTATTATTATTCTTGTATTATATCTAATCTACCTCATGGGAAGAAAGCTATTTTGATCCAAATGAATGTTGTTGCTAAATACTTTCTTTAATCTTTCCACCATTATCGCCATAAAAATTTTATAATCTGAATTTAAAAGGGATATTGGTCTATAATTCTTTATTTGGTTGACATCTGCACCCTCTTTCAGAATCTATGTTATGTAAGCTTCCTTCCATGATTCTGGAATTTTTGCTTCCCGTAATACCTCATTTCAGACCTCTAATAGCATGTTCTCTAGTATAGCACCTATCTCTTTATATAATTCATTTGGTAACCTATCTGGCCCTGGTGTTTTGTTTCTTTTTTGTTTTTGAATTGCCGCCTTTAATTCATCTAAAGTTATCACTTTATTAAGCAGCTCTTTTTTATCATCCAATAAAGGGTACAAAATTCCTTCTTTCAAATATGCTTCTATTTTATTTAAGTCAACTTCCTCTTGTTTATAAGGATCCTCAAAATATTCTCTAGTGATTTCCTTTTTTTTCTCCAGGTCCGTCTCTATTATTCCATTTTTATCCTCTAATTGATATATCGTTCTTTTCTGGTTTTCTTTTCTTAATTTATACGCCAGCCACCTACCGGATTTATTTGCATGCTCAAAATAACTTTGCTTTGTATATAATAATTTTTTAATTAATTCCTCTTGGTCTAAAATATTCATTTCATGTTTAACTAGTGCTAATTCATGTCTAATTTGTCATCCCCGGGGGTTTCCATTTGCTTATTTTCCATTTTCTCTATTCTTTTTATTAGAGCTTTCTGCTTTCCCTCTCTTTCCTTATTTCTATTTGCTGTAAAAGCTATCGATATTCCCCTTAAATATCCATAGATTCTGCAATGAGATATCCTGTTTCTTATTAAATTTTAAAAAAACTGGTCAATTCTTCCCTAACTTTTTGAATATATTCTTCCTCCTTCAATAGTTGTGAATTGAGTGTCCAGCTACCATTTTTATAGAGACTATTTTTCTATATTATCTGTACTGGATTATGATCTGCCCACGTATTAGCCAAAATCTTTATATCCTGAATCTCCTTGCATAACTCACTATTTACCCAAGCCATATCTATCCTGGACCATGATTTGTGTCGGCTGGAGTAGAAAGTGAGTAGAAATATTCCTGGGTTTCTCTTCCTCCGCACATCCACAAGTTCTAATTCTTCAACCATCTCTAGAAATTTCTTAGGCAATGTATTCCATTTCTTATATTGTCTTTGTTCACAGGCATAATCTTGGCTATTGTTTATTATTGCATTATAATCTCCTATGATACAAATTCTTGAGTTACCAAATTCTAGTAATTTCTCATAAAATTTTGTAAAATTGACTTTGATTTTTATTGGGGGCATATATCCCCACTAATAATGTCTTTTTATTTTGTATTACCAACTCTACCATTACTATTCTTCCCAATTCATTGTTATAAATCAATTTTTAGTCTATGTCCTCTTTTATATATAGTAGTACTCTTTTTTTCTCTTCCGCCAACGCTGAATACATTTTCCCCAGTTTTTTATTCACTAAATATCCTTGGTCATGTGTCTTAATATGAACCTCTTGAATACAAATCATATCAGCTCTTTGTTTTTCTAACTTAAAAATACTCTTTTTCCTCTTAACTGGATCATTTAACCCATTAATATTTATAGATACTCATTCCTTTATCCATTTCCGTTAAGATAGTTGTTGAGGGCTTCCTGATGAATTTATAGTGGGTAATCTCATGTTTTAGAATCCTAGAAGTATCACTATACCTTAGTAAAATCATCAACTTAACTTCTGTATCTCATGTGCTCCTGTATATGCCTCTCATCTGACCTCAGCAATGTTCTTAATTCTCAAAAGTATGAAGATTTTGTAAAATTCTGTCAAACAACATGATTCCTCAGGCAAAATCTTTTTGTATGTTTGCTCCAAGGTAAACCACACATGATTCAATGGAATTTCTTTGAAATGGATTTAGAGAGAATTTCCACCTTAAATATAGTTATTTAATAACTGTGCATATGATCGGAGGGACGGTAGAAAATTGGTATCCCTGGGCAGCATTAACTTTTCAGATCAAAGGGAAAACAAAGGATTTTAGGTTATGTTTCTAGCTAGGCCTGGATTAAAAGCACCATAAAGAACAAGTATTTGTAGATGGGAATATGCTATATTTGGAAAAGCTATTTGTCTTGAAATGTACAGCCTTGCATTATCAATTTGGGAAATCATTTTAAGAGTTACGTTAATTTTTTGTGCTAACAGTCTGTTTGAATATGCTGTAACTTGAAGGTTGCATTCTTACATGCATAGTCCACTGGGACTTTCCCAATTTATTTTAAACCTAAACTTATTTCCAAATGTGTGTTTACAGGATTAACCCAGTTTTAAAATACCCATTAAAAATCAGTGATATTGAGGACTGATTTCCATAGCCTGATGCTCTCAGATGTGTTGTCTTTTGATTTCCCAAATTCCTAGACAGAATGGCATTTGAGCACATCAATTGGTAATTATGAGAGTTGCAGTCCAGTACCTGTAGGGATCATGGTTGTAATTAATTGCCATAGCTATATGAAAAATAAGAGATTCAGTCAATCAAAATAAGTAATTTGTGTTGGAAAGATTTACCTGAACATAAGAAAAAGAGGTAAGAATTTATTCCAAAATCTGGGCAATCTTTGCTCACAAGGTTATATATTAGGCTTATATGCTGTTCCAAGACTCAGCATGTTAAACCTCTAAACCATGGCAGTCAAACCCACGGCCTTTGGGCCAGATGCGTTACATGCTGGCCCCAGCCAGGCCCAGTTTAGCGAAGGAGGGAAAAGTCCCAATATATCATATGACACCACTGTGATACCGTGAGTTTGACACCCCTGCTCTAAACAATAGTAACTTGAAAAGAAATATACAACAATGTCAAAATTATTTAGCTATTGGGGAAAGCATAATGGGTGTAAAGTTTTATTCTTCGGGAGGGGAACAAATATGTCCCCACATACCGAAATGTTGCTGAGATAACTAAAATTACAATAATTCTGTAACTGTTTTACAAAGAGCATGCCTATTGGATATCTAGAGGAATGCTATTCCAGAGAAAGGGGGCAGCAACTGAGAAGGCCCAACAACTCTGGGCTACCTGCAGATGGCATTCCAGGTGATTGTGGGGGAGGAGATTTCTCTTTCAGTTCTGAAAGGTTAACAGGTCTCTGAGAGAGGATGGTCTTGCAGATATCTAGATCTTGATTGAGCTTATGTAGTGTTGAGCTTGAATATTCGATTCAGTCTGATTTTTTTAATAGCTGCTGCTTCTGTTCTTTCAAAGGCAGAGAAGGTATCTTCTGGTGGCCAAAAAGATATAATTCTCTACCCTCCTGGGAAAATTCATCATCCGGGAAAGGGTATTTCAAGCCAAGAAAGAAATCCTCAGCCTCCTTTAATAAAACAGAGTGTGGAAACTAAAATTGCTACCGTTCATGGGGACTTCAAGCAAAATATCGCAGACATCTTGACAAAATATTCCAATGGTCTTTGGGCTAATGCACTCCCAAAAGTATATGAAGACACATACAAAGCAGCGTTGCCTCAGAATCTTTTGGACAACCTTGATTTGCTTTCAGATATATGTACAATCAGTTACATTTCCGAAAATCCGAAAAAGGCAATTCTGTATGCAAACCCAAAACAGCACCTGGGGAAGGACCTGAATATTATTGCTAAGAACTCCACGTGTGAAGGCATGAAGAAACCAGCTGAGCACCAGTCTACTAAAGCAAAGCAGGACTCCCAAGGGGATGATTTTGAACACGTTCCCGTGCCTCCTTTAATTATCCCAGAAGAAGTATCACCATCTGTGTTGGTAGTGGACCTGTATTCCACAAATGACGTCATTGTTAGGTATGTTTATAAACCTCTCTTTCACATTTCTCTGGTGCATGGAGTTGTTTAAAATCACAGATAAGAATAGGAAAAAAACAATTCCTTCAGAACACTTCCAATGGGCATATACTGTTGTGTATTGCCTCTGTTTATTGAAAGTTCTTTATTCCAACAGATTCTTTCTTTGGATGTTAGAAGGGATTTTCACAACATCCTGGAATTCTCCGCACACACCCCACCCAATTCCTAAATCTGTTCCATTGTGTGGGAGGTCCTTTGGAATAGCTTGGGAGATAGTGGAAAAAGAATGCAAATGGAAATCTAGCATTTCCATGAATGAGTAACAGTTTGGTGTAGTGGTTAAAGTGCTGGTCAGAGACCAGGAGACTGTGAGGTCTAGTCCAGCCATAGATAGACATGAAAGCCTGCTGGGTGACTTTGGGCCAGTCATGCATTCTCAGCCCAGCCCACTTCCCAGGGTTGTTGTGAACAAACAAGGACAGAGGAGTATTAGATACATTTGCTACCTTGAGTTATTTATATAAAAAGTGGAATACAAATCTAATAATTTTTTGTAGTAGCAGGAAAAATTTGCGATATTATAAAGTATATAAAGAGAAATATACTTATTGAGCAGTAATATATGTTTTACTATACAGTACATAAACTTAAATGTTTCATTTGGCCATCATAAATCCCCAAATCTGAAAATAATAATTACATATTGGTCCATAGATTATCTAAATGCTGTGACATTTTAAAAACTGACAACAAAGCAAAATAAATAAAACCCCCAAGCTTTGTCACCAGGCTGCCACAATTTCAGCATAGAATCAAAGTGCAACAGATTGAATGCTTCCTCTATGTCTATGGATCCATCTGTCAGCACTTCTCGCTGCCTATCCTGTCAAACTCCCTTTGTTTTCCTTTTTGGAAATGTACTCATGGTTTACTCCTTTTGTAACTCTGATTCAATTACACCTCTCTCTCCAAGTCATGTATATAATTCGTCTTTGGGTTCTGTGCTATTTTGATGCTGTTTTTTTGCTTCATTGGTAAACTGCTTTCATAAGTAGCTGTACATCTGAAGCTGTAAATCTTTCTTCCATTGCTAAGATATTTTTTCCAGTTCCCTAATCATTATAGCAAGCATCAGTGTAGTAAGGTGCATTTGGTGAAATGGGTGGTTATTTAAATTTGATTAATACACACATACATACAAACAAGGTCTTCGCTTCAAGTAACATCTAAATATGAATTCCAATTAGATGCATTAGTTACCTCTTTTTTGGCAAGTAGTGTTAAAAGTTCACGCAACCACTTTTTTCTGTAGGATAAGTTAACTTAAATAAGTTAGATTTAAATGACTCACTGTTTCTCTGAATGCTCTACTCTCTTACACCTCTGCTGAAATCTCTGCCATTTTATTTCTAATTTCTGGCAGCAGATTACACTATGTAGTTTTCGTAAGTTACTTTCTCTATGGTCAAAAGACTTGAATAACCAAGAACTCTATTAAGTACTAAAAGCACTGTATATAAAATACAATTTGTATTTTTATTAATCTTAAACTCTGAATTGGATTAAAAGAGAATAAGAAAATGAAGGTATTGTTTGTTTTAAATATATTTTGGGATCAGAGACTGTTTTAATTTAAAAATGAATACATTTAAGAACTCGTATAATAAAAAGCGAGTAAGTAAACATATTCGAAAGTCCAGTTACATTAACTTGAGAATACAGGTAGTCCTCAACATACAACCACAATCGGGACCAGAATTTCTACTAAACAAAGCAGTTGTTAAGTGAGTCATGCCCAATTTCACAACAGTTTTGCCACAGTTGTTTAGTGAATCATTGTAGTTGTTAAGTGAATCACGCAGTCATTCAGCAAATCCAGCTTCCCCCATTGACTTTGCTTGTTTGGACCCGGAGACCCTGCAACCATTCTAAATATGTCAAACACTCACATGTTGTTCATGTGACTTGTGGAGAAGCTGTGACCGTCATAAGTCACTTTCTTCAGTGCCAGTGTAAAACCTTGGTTACTAAATGATGGTTGTAAGTCAAAGACTACCTGTGTTAACAGTTCAGCTACTCCAATTGTTCATACTTAACTGATTTATACTAAGTTGTGTCCAACTGAAATCCATAGGTATGTAGGCGCAAACTATTCGGGTGCCCAGGAATCCATGGAAGAAGAGATGAAAGATTGGTACAGTCGGAATGCCTCAGTTTCGCAAATCCAGTCTCCTAAGGTTGGACAACTTGTTGCTGCACTTGCAGAAGAAGATGCTTGGCTGCGAGCAAAGATTATTTCAACAGAGGGCAATAGGATAAAGGCAAGCGCAAAAAGTATCTGTACTGAAAATTATATAAAAAATGGATACTGGTCCCAAATTCCATTCTAATCAGTTCTTTTATTGTTATAGCCCCCATCGGTATTTCTGACTGTATGGTTAAAAATATCCAATGAAAGAATTTGATAAAATTTCTGTTAAGGCCAAAAGGGAATTAAGTCAGCCATAGGTAATAGCAATAGAACTGTTTGTCCCTGCCTTCCTGCTAAAATCCTTGCTTCTAAAATAGTACTGAGATTTTGTCTTTTACTACTTATACCAGTATCCCACCTGTGGGGAAATTGTAATTCTTGGGATGTGGGTTTTTTATTCATTACACTTATATGCTGTCTTGCATTCCGAACCTGAAGGTGGGTATCTTCTCTTTTTGCCCCACAACACCTGGATAAAGTTGGTCTGAGAATATGATTGGGCCACAGTCCTCCAGTGAGTTTCCATGGTTGGAACTTTCCAGTTCTAGTCCATTACCTTCACCACTACATCTCTCTCTCTCTCTCTCATTACAGTTCCCATCAGATCCTGCCAGTGTGGCTTCTACATATTGAGAACTGCACTTAGCAGTTTTCCTAATATGCCAACAAATACTAACCAGTCCCTTTCTCCTGATTGAAGGTGGAGGTAAACATATAGGAAAGCACAAGTAAAATAAATCTAGATGTCCTTGTTTCTGTGTGGTCCTTGGGAGAGAAAGATCAGGAATAAGGAAGAAAGGGAAACGAGTTATAATGGCCTTCAATCCCTATTGTACTTAAAATCTCTTGCCCACAAATAGAATATTTTAAAACTTTCTTGCAAATAGAAATAATTATCTATATGAATAACTTGGTTACATATCTTATGGCTTAATATTTCCAGTGGCATGGATTGGTCTCAGAATGGTGTCAAGTATATTTAAGAATTACTACACTTCAAAAAAAATCCCTGAATATTCCAATTTTTTTGGATGGAAAGAAGGCTATGGAAACTTCAAGACAAATAAAAACCCCTCTCCTGAAAACTTTGAGGCCTTTTATTTAATAGCTTCTCATGTTTGTAAAGCATACGCTTGCAGCTTGAACAGCCAGTTTGGTGTGCTGGCTGAGGATAATGGGAGTTGTAGCCACATTTGAAAGGCAAATTCCAGGGAAAGTGCAAAGAACTGTATTGTGACTAATTAAGATTCCTGGTTATCTCTTACTTTGTTGTGTTTCTAGGTATGCTACATCGATTATGGTTTTAATGAAATCATTGAAAATTCCAGAGTGTACAAATTAGCCAAGCAGTTCTATAGATTGCCATTCCAAGCTTCCAAATGTAAACTAGCTGGTAAGATATGCCTTTTTCTTTTCCGTAGATACAAATGCTGTTTGTATAGCATCCTATTAACAAATGGGAGAAAGAGATTATAGACTATATTAATCCAGCAGGCTTGGAAGATAGTATTTGGCAAGGCCATTTTGTACTCTTAGATTTGACACAATGAGTGGGCTGACCTTATGACTAGTTTTCTCTGAAATGAATGAGAGATCAAGACAGACCTCTTTTTGCAATTATATTTATTTAAAAAACTGTATAATAAAAGCATTCATCTGGGCTAAAAAGGTTTTTGTTTGATAATGTGTTTAAAACCTTTCAGAATTTCATGTTACCTTAGTAGGCAACCATGCCAGCACATTCATTTTGCACATAAGAAAATAGCAGAGCCATTGTTCCCAGCTGACACGAGTTAGAATTTGACTTGGATACTTTTCATGATATTGGTGACATTCTATATAGTATGAATGTTGGTTAGTATCTGAATTGGTAATAGGCTGTCCATTTGCTGATCCCTTTTGATTAGAAAAATAGTTGAATAATGTTTGCAAGCAGTTTAGACAAATTACAATCCTAGAATGAAATAAAATTCATTTCATGATCCTTATGACAGTTCAATTTTATAGAAACCCCATTGATGTTTAATAAATATAAAGATTTGTGTACACTGTGGTAGAATTCCCTATAAAGTAAATTTGGTTTCTTTAACTATGTTGTATTCTAAGTTCCACATAGTTTTTATGATTCTTTCACCATTCAAGGAGGAAATAAAAATTTCAGACGTTTTAGAAGCCTATGATTTTACTCGCTTTTCTAATTTTTAGATTTCAGATGGTATTGATCTTGCCTTTACTACACTGGGAACTCCAAGCTTTCATAATATTTATAGCACTTCCCTTTAAAAAAAAAGAAAGCACAATAAGTGGCCAGAAGAAAAAAATAGAGAGGAATTCTATTTCAATGTTGTAATACAATCCTTAGGCTGAGCATTGACAGTCCTAAAACCATTTTGAAACACAAAAGCTCTAGTTTGTTTTGTAATGGCTATTATATATTTTGATTATCTTAACATAGGTTTAGAGGCCTTCGATGATGATCCAATCTTGGTAAAAATGGTAGAATCTCAAACTTGTGGCAAGATATTTGCTGTTGAAATACTAGAAAAAAGTGATGTTCCCCGTATTATTCTATATGATACATCAGGAGATGATGATATCAACATTAATGCAACTTGTCTGAAGGTACTGCGGGATAAATCACTTGAACTCCATCTTCAGGTACTGACTGTCTTCACCTCTTTATAACACTTAAATAAAACAAGTTTTAACTTGTAGAGGCATTCAATGTCTTAAGTACTTTTCATCGTAGGTAGATGCACTGTATACAGATGTCCGGGTAACTAATGTTTGCTCAGATGGAACTTTATATTGTCAAGTGCCATCAAAGGGCCTGACCAGACTCCTTGAAATTTCACAGAAACTGGAAAACTATTTTCACCATAGGGTGAGTCTACCTTTAACATTGGCTTTTGTCTTAAAAGATTTCCAGGGCAGTTGCTAGTAATTCCCTTATAAACAAGTAAAGAATTTCAAAGCTATTGATCACCCATTTTTGCAGACTAGTGTAGAGTACGTATTTCTTTGCACGCGCACACAGACACACACAGACACACACACACTATCTCGCTAGGTTTGCAATGCTAAAAATAAATGCCCCATACTGAAGGAAGCCTGAATATTTGTTTAATATAGAAATCCTTTGATCTTTGAATATTGTGAGACTGTGGCTGCTTAATGTTTTTGCATTGAAGTAGTATTACATTCAACATTCATTTTGGATGGTTAATAATGTTAATTAATTACAAGTAAATACTAAGGGTGTGAGCAATTTATGTAAGCACTATGAATTCATCTTACATTTCATGGTAACCACTATCATCACATAATCTGATTTCAACTCTATTCCAGCAGGCAACAGGATATTCTATATCACTACCTTTTTGTGGCATGATCTGCTTGCTTAACTATAAAGGAAAATGGGCTAGAGTGGAGGTAAGTAATATAATACTGACAAAGCATATAAGAAAAACTTTTTTCTAAAAATTGGAGGTTTTATGCTCTGATATCTTCTAAGTGGGTAGCTTAACTGAACATTGGCTTAAGAATAAGTGATGTTTCCTTACCTGCCTATAGGTTAAATTATACAGAGTAGAATCTTTATTGTCACTTTAAATGTATACTAATCAGCATATATTAAGATGAATACACACATAATGACACAAAGAAACATCACAGTCTAGTTTGGGTGTATACATATACATGGTGGGAAAAAAAGAATCCTGCGAGTTTACAAGATGGATGGCATAAGGAACGAAGCCGTTACAGAATCTAGTAGTCCTGCAAGAAATACTTCAAAACCTCCTCCCAGAGGGGAAGAACAGAAGCAAACTGTGAAATGTGTGTGCGGGGTCTCTAACAATATTTTAAAGTCTAAGCATATAGCGCTTATAAACAGTATCCTAAATAACAGGAAGCAAGCTTCCTATAATCTTCTTGGCTGTCCTTACCACTCTCTGTATGGACCTTTTATCTGAGGCACTGCTACCATGAAACCAAACAGTGATGCAATTAAAACGCTCTCAATCGTACATCTATAAAAAGGGGCCAGGACAGAAGGAGAAAGATAAGCTCTCCTCATCCAGTGCAGGAAATGCAAATGCTGGTTTGCATGCTTCACTAAAGATAACATATGAAGAGACCAAGTCAGATTGCTAGTTATCTGCATCACCAGATACGTAATACTACTGACCACCTCCACAGTTGCAGCCTTGATAACAAAGTGAAGTATGACTATGCAGGCTCTTTCTAAAATCAACCATGATCTTCTTTGCTTTGTTAACTATGTTCCTCTGAGGCAATTTGAGGTAGAACCAAATTCTGACATCATTGTGAGATGGAACATTGCTCCTTTTCTTGTATCAGTATAGAAACAAATAATAAAAGTTAGAAAATTCCTATCTTTTCCTTGGGAAGCAAACATGCTTCTAAACTACAGCTTCCCACACAGTCAAAAAAGACCAGCATAATTTGGCATCTTAATTAGTAACTGGGAGTTGCTGTTCAACATGTTGGAATGCCACTTAGTTCCAAAATCTAATTTAGGACAATTGTTTTGAGTCTCTGAAACGAATAATTAGGAAAGTGAAGGAGCAGCACACTGCCCTACAATTCAGATTGCTGTAGATGGGTCAATAGCTACAGTCAGTGGTTGGCAAGTTCTTCATTGTCTGACGGCTTAAATGACAGTTCCAGCCATAAGCATTATTAGTGATTTATAAAGCTTATGCAACTTATCTTTCTATATGTTAAATAGTCTGCTATTTTGATATTACTCCCACCCTGTCTCAGATAATAAGTGTTCACAGTAGCCGGACTCTTGATGTTCGATTTATGGATACCGGAACAGTGGCATCTGTAAAAGTGTTGGAGCTGATAGAGATTCCCTCAATATTCCTGCGAGAAATCATCGCAATACCACCTCAGGTATGAGAATCTCTTTACTAATTCTCAAGAGACCCAAAGGTGCTTTTTCAAGAGGCAACTGGACTTTCTTGTTTTTCTTTGAAGATGCTTTGCTTGTTATCCAAGAAGCTTCTTCAGCTCTGACTGGATGGTGGGGAATGGAAGGATTTATATTCCTTGCAGACAGCTGGTCATTTGCATTATTTTAGAGCTGAGGTGGCACAGTGATTAGAAAGCAGTACTGCAGCTAATTCTGCTAACTTCCAGCTGCCAGCAGTTTGGCAGTTGGGTCTCACTGGCTCAAGGCTGACTCAGCCTTCCATCCTTCCAAGGTTGATAAAACGAGGACCCAGTTTGTTGGGGAGAATCTGTAAACTGCTTAGAGAGGGTTGAAAAGCACCGTGAAGCTAAGTGCTATTGCAATTGCTATTTAGAAAGTTGCTGAGGCAACTTGGGGGTTTGTCTATGTCCTCAGGGTCACCTGAGTAATGCAAATGGGTGTGGAGCCGCCTTGGAACAACACAGTCCTTTCAGCCATTCCAAGCTGATAAGAAATGAAATGTGTTCAAAGAAAAAGCAAGAAAGACTAGTTGGCTCTTGAAAGGGCATCTTTGGGACAACCATGACTTGGGTGACTGAGACATTCCTCATGAGAGTTTCAAGCAGCTTAACCGAGAATGAATCTTGCTGTAATGTGTAACTTGAATGCTATTGCAACTTTATATTATTTAGGCAATAAAATGCTGCTTGGCTGATCTTCCACTTAATATTAGCATGTGGACCCCAGATGCTGTACTTTGGCTGAGAGATACCGTATTGAACTGTCCTGACTGCAGCATGAAGGTAAATGATACAGAAGTAAAATAACAATAGAAAAGCAATGAAACAATAACAATAAACAATGAAAATACAGTAATTAAATGTTTTAATATGTAATTAGTATTTTAAGTAGAATTTTATTGTTTTGGTATATACTTCGGTATTTTATCATCACATTTTATTTATCTAAATATATTAATATAATAACCTACTAAAGTCTTATTCAGTAGTATAGTTTTGTACTTACTTAACAGTTAAGCATTTTTGCAATTACTGCTGCCTTGCATTGGTTAATAAGGTCTGGTACTCCAGTTCATGGTTGTGTTTCTTTTATCTTTTCTTGTTCATCTCTCCTTTTTCCAAGTTGATCTCCTAACTTTTATCCTATTCATCTTTTCCCTGTAATATTATTGCTGAATTGTACCTACATCTCTTCATTGACCATAACAAAAGATTTGATTTGTCATTCTCAATGCTGCAAAAAAAAAACACTAATATTGCAAGTCATCCAAGAGGGAGGATTGCATATCTATTATTTCTGTTTATCCTCAGGTTTTAAAATTATTCAGTGAATTTCTTCTCAATGAAGCAAATGGGAAGGATTTAATATATGTACTTTTGGGGTATTCCAATTTAAAGAGGGGTGGGTTTCAGTGTAGTTTTGGCTTTTACCTATTAAATAAAGCCTCTCCAGATATATTTAAGAATTCAGAATATTGATATTATCTCTGATACAATTTACAGTCTGTAAAATCTTCCTGGCAAGAGGCATTTGCATTTAAATACCCTCTTACATATTGTAGCAGTGCTACCAAACATAATCACCAGAAGCATTGTGGGCATTATATGTATCTTAATATAAGCAACTTTGTGATTCGGTATAACACCACCACCATACTATTCTGTCAGGTGCAAACTATCAGAACAGTGCCGAGAATGGTTCAAATGGGTTTCTTTATTGTTAATCACCAGTTTACAAGAATCTCCCCTTGGAAATGGGAGATATACAAGGGACTGACCTCAAACATTACTTCCTTGAATGCACTCTAATCTGCAATATCTTTTAACCCCACCGTCCCTCAGGGTCTCCTCTCCTCCAGCCAATGGTTCTACCACATTTCATAACAGAATAACAGAATTGGAAGGAACCTTGAAAGTTGTTCTAGCCCTGCTCTAGCAGGAAACAGTATACCATTGCAGACAAAATGATTGTCCAATCTCATCTTTAAAATCTCCAATATTGGAGCATCCATAACTTCTGGAAGCAATTTGTTCCTTGCTTAATTGTTAACTTTTAACAATTTGAACAGTTTGAACAATTAACTTAATTGGTTAATTGTTCAAACTGTCAGGAAATTTCTCCTTAGTTATAGGTTGTTTCTCTCCTTGATTAGTTTCCATTCATTATTGCTTGTCTTGCCTTCAGGTGCTTTGGAAAATAGTTTGACCCCTTCTTCTTTATAATAGCCCCTTAGATATTGGAACACACCTAATATATCACCCCTCTTGAATTTGTTTATATGTTTATATGTTTACTTGATATTATCTTAATCACTTGTCAACATAATGCTGGTACAGCGTTTTTTGAATTAAAGCTCTCTATGCTATTGTTCTGATGAAGACATAATTTGTGGTCATTGCAATATTCTCCCTCTCTCTTTCTCAATAAGGTGGTTAAACTGGATAACCAAATTGCACACATCTATCTGTTTACACCAAAGAATTTTCCAGACCCTGATCGCAGTATAAATAGGCAGATCACCAGTGCTGACTTGTGGAAGCATCAGAAGGATGTTTTTCTGAGTGTCTCTCTCAGTAATCTCCCTGGAAGAAGGGAAACAGATTTACCAATGCTGTCAAGCTTAGGGCCCAAGCAGAGCTCTACAGATACAGTTCCTCATATTCTGGAATCCCGCAAGGTGGAAACCACTGTGAATATGCCACCAATCCTGCCACTTGTCCAATCCCGGGAACAGATGGATGTTTTTGTTGCGTTGGCATGCCACCCAGGTTACTTTATCCTCCAGTCCTGGCAAGAGATACACAAGTTAGAAATGCTGATGGAAGAGATGCTTCTGTATTATAACACAGCAGAAGATGGAGCTGTTTCTGTTGAAAAAAACAAAATCTATGCAGCCAAAGTGAAAAACAAGTAAGAACTTTTATAAGTACCCCATCCTATATTTGGGAATTGTATTCTGTTAACACAGTTTTAAATGAGGCTAATTTAGTCTCAAATCTATTTATTTCAATGGGACTGAGATTTGACATAGTTAGATTCAATTTTCTTGTCCTCAAAACGGTTAAAACAATTTTGATGACCAAGTCAAAGATTATCTATTCCAATACTTTCTCATCATCTTTCAAATGGGAGGCAATCTCCCTTCCCCTGCTGTTTGCTATAAATATTTACTGTAGTGTCTAGGATATTTCGCTTAAATTTGAAGATAAAATTTAAGATTATATATATTATTTTGTCATTACAGTAGTTTTCTTCTTCCTGTGTGCTTTGTGCTTTATTAACTAGTTGTCTTGGCTTTCTGCTTTTGTTTTTTAAAGATTCTGTAAGTTTTATAGAAAGAAAGAGGAATAAATACACAATAAGATACAGAATAAATACACAAAGAGCTGTGTACCTTTTGTGCAAATAGTTTGAGAAGATAGAGACATTCCTGAACTGAGGCATTGTTATTTGCTTTTTTGTTTTTATAAGTGATCTATCTTTCACTTTAAGTAAGAAAAGGGGAGAAAAGTTTTTCTTTTTTGCCAAATGGTCCAGTTCGGCAGCTCGAAGTGGAGAGTCACAGAGGAGTTTTTGATACATTAATACCTAAAAATTGCATTCTCAGAGGCATTAAGGCATGGTGTCAAGTCCACCCCTTACTTTCTATCAATCTATTTATTCCATTTTAGGTGAGTACAGCCATATCCTTTTTTTTTGCTTGTTTGTTTCTTAGATGGCACAGAGTGTTAATAAAAGGATTGTTGGCAAATGGACTGGTGACAGTGTATGAGCTGGACTATGGAAAACATGAGCTGATTTGCATCCAAAATATAAGACCCCTTGTGGATATGTTTAGAGAGCTGCCATTTCAGGCCATAACAGCCCAACTTGCAGGTATGTTGTTCTGATATATTAAAATAGTGACCACAAAAGTGAGAACATTGAACAAGACAGACAGACAGATGCATTTGAGGCCAGTTAATTTCATGAACTGATATTTTGCAAAAAAAATGAATCTTGATCATTGTGTCTTGTTCCTAAAAAACAATGTTCTAAGCTATTTTCCCATTTTCCTGAAAATATTTTTCAGTGGAATCTGCCAGATCTTGCTGCTTTCATTGAAATGACAAAAGCAACATTACAGTAACACCTTGCAAGCTCAACCCTTTTTATATGTGTATGTGACATTATGACTCTCATAAGGTTCGTCATTCTGACATATGCACATCATACATATGTGTACACACACACACACACACACACACACACACACATGCATGTATGTACATAGACCCTCACAAGATATATTGCTGTTCTTACGTACTTTACATAGTTAACAGTGGGCATTTTAAAATTGCATTATAATACCAATCTAAAATATACAGTACGGTATCTCATTATTGATTAATATTATTTCTTCAGTTTCTTGACCAAGTTAATTAACCATTATTGCACAAAAGTCAGAATAAAAGCCATAGTATTATGCAGGAAACCCAGTTTTCTGGCAAAGGTGTACTTCATGCTCCAAATTAAGGGCTTCAAAGCTCATTTAATGAGTATATGGATTAAAGTATTTCTAAAACTTATTGTAATGTTTTATGATTTTGTTTAATTTTCATTTTTGCTACTTTCCCTAGGAATAGAATGGCAGCAGTGGTCAGAGGAAGCTTCAATAGTCTTCCGAAACCATGTGGAGCAGAAACCCCTAGTGGCCCAAGTGGAAACAATTATCGAAGGGACTAATCCATGGGATCGGAAAGCAATTGTGTTTTTGGTGGACACATCACTACCAGAGAAAGATATATGGATTCATGACATTATGAATCAATTGTAATGGAGATTGCAAAGGCAATTTAAAACTTTAAAATACTAATAATTTAGCAAAATATAAAAAATATAAATATTAAAACAACTATCACTTAAATCAGTTTGCTTCTGATTCTGTTAACTTCTTATATTAGAACAATTTCTTTTTGCTTCAAATTAAAAATTGGTCTGCTAGTTAGAAACTTTTAAATATGTTGAACTTTTATTTAGCTCATGCAATTCGGTTAGATTGCAAACCAGATTATTAATCATAATCCATTGTATCTTCTGACTGTAGATTATGTGTCACTAAATCTAAGCTTTCACAAATGTACTTGACTGCTAATCTGGTTATGGGCATGTCAACGCTTCATGTGTTTTCTTGCACTATACATTATTTAAATGCAGACCAAAAGTATTTGTGTGTATATATGTGTGTGTGTGCATAGCAGCCTGTATTGTATATATATCCATAACTTTCATACTGTTGCATGTGGGTTCTATTCTTAACTATACTTTACCCATACACATATACACATAAAATACACATACAGAGGTTTTTGCATGACATACTTGATTTCTGTAATATTTGTTAGTATTCCTATGCTAATTAAAAGCTGAATCCTGTATCATAACTGCATTATACATAGAGCTCAGTAGGGCTAGGCACAGAATTAATTTGCTAAATTGAACATGAGCCCTTGCTTTGAGATCCAGTGGGATATGTACAAATATTTTTAACATTTTTGTAACCATTTGTGCCTCTAACCCATGAAACAGAAAATGGAAATTCTTGCAGCTATTATTGGGTTTGTATACTGAGCTACTGAAACTTCCATGCTAGCCAGTACTAGCCCATTCTAGATACAGGTACATATTATCAATATTTTTGTATTGTCCTTTCGCTACATTTCTGAAATAATTTACAAATAATGTCCATGATTATGAGAATGTAAAGCATAAAAATATGTAAGATCCTTTTTTTAAAAGTGAAAATTCATCCTGTTTTGGAGTATGTTAACACAAAGGGTAGGATGACATTAGCTTTCAAGTTTTGAGGAAGGTTCCTAATAGGGAGATATTTTCCTCTTTAAAAGGCTCCGGTTAAAATCATTGGGTGAGAATCTGAGGTTAGATAGATTCCTTACGGTGGAGTTTTGCTCCAACACATCAAGGCAAGTCCAGTCAGTCTGATATAGCAATTAAGGCATTAGACTACAAATTGGGAGACTTGGTCTTCTCTTGGTCCAAAGCGAGCTGGGTGACCTTAAGCCAGTCTCTCTCTCACAAGCCTAGGAAGCAGACAACGGCAGGATTCGCCTGGCAACAGGAATAAAAAAAGATTCAAAGGCGCACAGCTGAGGTCTTCCAGAAACTAT
This sequence comes from Pseudonaja textilis, assembly GCF_049901715.1. Lineage (NCBI taxonomy): Eukaryota > Metazoa > Chordata > Lepidosauria > Squamata > Elapidae > Pseudonaja > Pseudonaja textilis. The sequence continues at coordinate 164,524,487 of NC_141991.1, read as the reverse complement.
ATGAAAAATTAATCTTAGGCAATCTCAATTTCCTCACTAATGATTTATGGTGCTATCATCCAACCATTGCCAGATACAAATGTCACCTGGCCAGTCTTTACAATGGATGCACAGCACCATAACATACTGTTTAATACCATTCCCCACTGCTGACCAACTTTTTCATGATTAAATAGAAAAATTACAGTTAACGTTAAATATGCTGCTTCTGTTGAAAGATAACAGCTGATAAAGCCTAACAAATTTTGCACACCTCAGTTACATTTAGTTGATCTCAGAATAAGGAAAAAAAAATACTATTCTGCCACTGTTAACAATTATACACAATTTAAACTAATCTGATTCAAATTAAGGCGTGGAGACATGGCAAGAAAAAAAATCCATGTATTTGTATGTCAGTAGGGGGGGGGAGGACACCGTATTTTTACTCCCACTAAAGAGGAAAAATGTATGCAAAATAGTGGGTCTTAAGCACCATGAAGAATTCCTTTTATTTCCAAAAACCCAGGAGCAGCTAAGGTGCCCTAGCATTTAAATGCCCGCCTGCAGATGTTACAATCTTGAGAACATACGATCTGGGCGCACAATATACCGATAGGAAGCGCATGTTTTTAAATGAGGGCGAGTGGCGCCTGGACAAATGAAAGTTGTCTCAGTCCTGGTCGGCCAGTAGGCTAGGACCCCAATCTATTTACGGCCACGTAGGGGCGGCCGTTCTGGAATCGCTTTTCTAAACATAGCGACTCTTGGCTGTTGCCTCTCCTCCGCACGCCCCGGACGCTTAGAACGTCGGCAACGAAGAGCCCCCTCAGAAAAAGGCTCCAGCCGAAGCCTGGGGGCAAGAGGGGTAGGTCGGCCTTCCGTTTGCCGTCCTCAGCCCCGTGAGTGACAGTAGCGCTGGGAAGGGGGAGGGAGGGCCGCCCCCCGTCTGCTTTCTGCGCAACGTTTAAGAGCTCCTCTGCGGGGGACGCGCCTGGCGACCGGCGGCGTGCGCCCTCTTTCACGAAGCCCACTGCCTGCAGCGGCAACAGGTAATGTTTGTGTGCAGGCAGGTTAGGGGTGCCCAAGCTTTGGTGTCCTTCGAATTGGGACCTCAGTCCCTCAAGGAGCCCCGGCGTGAGCCGCTCAAGCCATATGTGGCCAGAGCGTTCCTCTGCCACCAAAAGGGGACCGGCGTAGGCACGGCGCCTATAAATAGCCGCTGCTTCTGCTATCGCTGCTATTTGGGGTTTTCTCTGGGTGGGGATGGATGGGGGTGGTGGTGGTTTTTTGTTTTTTGTTTTTGCTGGGGTGGAACTGGGAAGGACAGAGCATGGCTAAGGGGGAATTTGGGAGTTTCTAGTTTCCCCTGACAAAGCGGGAAGTTTCTATTGTCACAGGTAGCTCCGGGGCAAAGTGGAAGCAGTCGCCTCTCTGCCTCGTAGCCCTGGCGGAGAGAGTGGGTCCCCATGGAGGCGACTGAGTCTGGAAAAGTGGCTATTAGGTTGTTGCCTCCGTGTTCAGACTTTGGAGCTTGGAAATAAAGCTGGTGAAACGTCCTCCCCTCCCCCAAGAGTTAAATAATGGTGGGGAGTTGGGGGGGAGAGAAGGAGGCAAAGCTGTTGTAAAGCTCAGGGCACCTGCTGTTTAAGAGGACCAGGCAACCAGCAGGAAAGTTACCAAGATTTGGGGTTTCTTCCTTCTTGATACTGCACAGAGCACGCAAAGAGGATGCTTCTAAAAGATAACCCGCCTCTAACGATAAGTTTAGCTAATGCAGGTTGTCCTTAACTTATGACCATAATTAAGCCAAAAATTTACATTGCAAAGTGAGATACTTGTTAAATGAGTGTTGCCCCATTTTGAGAACTTTACTTGCCACATTTGTTAAGTGAATCACTGTAGTAGTTAGTAACAAGGTTGTCATAAATATGAATCAGTTTCCAAGCATCTGAATTTTGATCATTTGACCAAGTGTGAAAAATGGTCATGTCACTTTTGTCAGTGCTACTGTAACTTCGGTCACTAAACAAATGATTTTAAGTCAAGAACTACATGTACAAACTATTTTTGTACATAATTCTAATTATCGAATTAATTCTATTTTACCCTACCATGTGGTATGAACGAGGTGTGGTAAGTCGAGGACTAGTAGTATCCTACCCACATATAGAATGGACACTAACTTGACCACTTTAGGCTAGTCAGTGTATCTCACCATAACTTAATGTGCAGGTAATCCTGGACAACTTATAACCACAACTGAGCCCAAAATTTCTATTGCTAAGTGAGACAGTTGTCAAGTGAGTTTTGCCTCATTTTACAGCCTTTCTTGTCACAATTGTTAAATGAATTACTGTGGTTGTATAGTAACAAAAGTGAATCTGACTTCCCTGCTGACTTTGCAGGTTGGAAAGTCCCAAAAGTGATCTCATGATCCCAAGACATTGCAACTATTATAAATATGATCTAGTTGCCAAGCATCCAAATTTTGATCATGTGATTGTGAGGATGCTGCAACATTTGTTAAGTGTGAAAAACAGTCATAAGTCACTTTTTTTGATGCCTTTGTAAAAAATTTTATAAAAAGTTTTTTATTTTTATAACAGCAACAAAAAGAAACAAAACCTTTCTGTTCAACAGTGTGTCAGTTGGGTACATATATCTTTGTGCACATAACATCATACATATTTTGCTTATATATGCTTATAATTGTTCTAATCAGTATTTTATATCACATGTATCACTTATTATATTATCCTTAACATAATTATTAACTTTCAATGATATATTTCACATTCATTTCCTTACTCTAACTCATTCGTTTATCAGTAATAATATATTGTACTTACATACTTCAATTTCTTACTCTTCCATCCAGCCATTCATAAAATAAATTCCAAATTTTATAATAATTTTTTTCTTCTTGTTCTCTAGTTGCCATTGTCAATCTACTCATTTCTGCACATTCCATTATTTTCTTAATTATTTCTTCATCCACTGGAGTTTTCTCATTTTTCCAATTTTGTGCAAATACAATCCTAGCTGCTGTTAGTAAATTGATAATCAAATACGTTAAGTCTTTGTTGTAACCCTCAGGCAAAATTCCCAATAAAAATGTCTCTGGTTTTAAGTCTATATGCTGTTTTATCATTTTCTCCAGCCACATGTGTTTTCTAGTCCAATACTTTTTAGCTTCTGTGCATGTCGTCCACTTATGGTAGCATGATCCTGGTGACTTTGACATTTCCAGCATTTTGCTGACTTATCTTTAAACATCTTAGCAATTCTCATTGGGGGTAAATGCCACCTGTAAAACATCTTATACAGGTTCTCTTTATAGGCCGTTGACATAGTTAATTTATAGTTTTTAGACCATAATATCTGCTATTTATCCAAATCTATTCCATATCCAAAATTTTTCCCCCACGCAATCATTGATTCTTTTATTTGTTCTTCTTCTAATTTCACTCCTAATAAATAACCATATAATTTTTTGATCAACTTCTCTTCAGTGCCTGTTAGGATTTTATCCAATTCAGTCAATTCCTTATAAAACCCAGCCATCTTAACATCTTCATACCTTGTATGTATTTGCAAGTACGAATACCAATTTATATTTATCCCTTGTAACTCTTAATTCTTGCTTTGTTTTGAGTTCACCCTTTTAATTTAAAATTTCTTCATATCTAATAATGTGTTTCTTTTCAAAAAGCTGTGGGTATGTAAAGGCTTCTAATGTTGATAACCAGACTGGTATTTTCATATAATGATAGTCTCTTATTTTTTCCCATACTGTTAATAAAGCATCCCTAATGTAGCGTCTCCTAAAATGTCCATGTAGTACCTTACTTTTTTTATACCATAAAAATACATGCCACCCCAATTGTAAATCATGCCCTTCTAGTGTTCATAATCTGGCATTTTTCAATACAATCCATTCCTCCTGATAGTATAGTTCCCAATTGGGGAATCCAAAACCCCCTTTCCACCTTTACATCCCGCAGTAGTTTTATCTTAATTCTTGTCTTTTTCCCCTGCCAGATAAATTTCAACATCATTTCATTTAAGTCATCAAAGTATTTTTTTTCAGTTTTATTGGAATTGTCTGGAATAAATATAATATTTTTGGCAATATGTTCATTTTAATTGTCGCTATTCTACCTATTAAAGATAGTTGTAAGTTTTCCCATTTTTCCTACTCTATCACAATCTGTTGTAATAATCTCTCATAATTATCTTCTTTAACTGTTCAACATCTAGCTGTCATTTGTATCCCTAAATATTTTACCTTTTTTGTAACTTGAATATTTAATTTGTCCATTAATCTTTTATTTTGTTTTTCTGACATATTTTTTGCCAAGATTTTTGTTTTTTCTTTGTTTATTTTCAGTCCTTCTGCTTTGCCAAACTCCTCTATTTCTCTAATCAATTTAGGGCCTGTTTCCAAAGGTTCTTCCAATATAAAGACCAAATCATCTGTGAAAGCTTGTAATTGATACTCTTCCTTTTTTATTTTCATTCCCTTTATTTCTTCATTTTTCCTAATATTTCTATTCAAAACTTCCAAAGTCAGTACAAACAATAATGGAGATAGCAGACAGCCTTGCCTGGTTCCTTTTTGAATGTTAAAGTTTTCTGTCAGTTCTCCGTTTATCATTACTCTTGCTGTTTGCTTGTTATATATCGCTTTTAATGCTTTAGTGCAGCAGTTGCCAACCGGTGGGCCACGGCCCACTGGTGGGCCATGAGAAAATTTTGGTGGGCTGCAGAGAAATCCCACCCCCAGAACACTCCCCCCCCCCAAGCAATTAATCCAGGCTGCACAGAAACACAAGGCTGCTCACCGCCCACTCACTCCTTACCTGGTAAACTTGCCTGCTAAATTGCTATTTTTCCTTTTTCTGACCATCATCTGTTCTGCTGTACTGGGAGATCTAGATTAGCTAGGAAGCAGGAAATGGTTGGATTTCTTGCTTTCTAGATAGTCTTTAGATCTTCGGCTCAGCACAGCCGAACCTCCCTTAGGACTGAAGGTTTGTTTGCAAGCAAATTCAGTGCAGACTCGCTGCAAGCAAATTTGAGAGACTGAGCTAGCCAATGGCAGCTAGATAGATCACTGAATGATTCTGTGAGCAACTCAGTCTGCCTGCTTTGCCTGATTATGGGTAAAAGTTGCGCTTTTTTAAAATAAAAAAAATATTTACATGCATGGTGTGTGGTGAGTTAATTTTGTGAGTTTGCTTGCTAGCAAATTTTATGAGTTTGCTTGCAGGCAAATTTTATGTGACAGACTGAGCTAGACAATGGCAGATAGATAGATCTCTGAATGAATCTGTGAGTCTGTGAGCAACTCAATCTGCCTGCTTTGCCTGATTTTGGGTAAAAGTTGCTCTTTTTTAATAAAAAAATCAATATTTATATAAATATTTATATTTACATACAAGCCATGCCCAGCCAGTCACATGACTACCAAGCCACACCCACAAATTAGGCCACGCCCACAGAACCGGTTAGTGGTCCCTGGGATCTAAAATTATGAGTTTGGTGGTCCCTGAGGTCCAAAGGTTGGCGACCCCTGCTTTAGTGAACCTGTCTCTAACACGCATCTCCTCCAATTGCACCAACATAAACTGCCAATTCACATTATTGAACGCTTTCTGTGCATCTAAGAACACTAATGCCATTTGTTTCTCTGAGTGAGTTTCATAGTATTCCAGAGTATTCAATATTATCCTCATATTATTTTTTCTTTGTCTCTTGCGCAGAAATCCATTTTGATCTGAGCATATAAAATAGTTTAAATATCTTTTTAGTCTTTCTGCCATTTTCGAAGCAAATATTTTATAATCAGCATTTAGCAGGGAAATTGGTCTATATTTTTTTGTTTGCTGTGCGTTAGTATCTTCTTTGGTATAAGTGTATGCCTCTGTCCATGAGTGAGGTACTTTATTTTTTGTCAAAACCTCATTCAATATTTCCAACATTGTAGTAGAGATAACTTCCTGTATTGCCTTATAAAATTCATCTGGTAGCCCATACGGGCCAAGGACTTTCCCAATATTTTGTCTATTTATTGCTTCGGTCAGTTCCATCATTGTTATTTTCTCGTCTAACATGGTCTTTACTTCATCAGGTAGTATGATGACCCATAGTCTCTCAAAATAACCCAAAACATATATTAAAGTCTGGTAAAGCCTTCAACTTAATTTCACTGTTTTATTAGGCACAGTTTAAAGTCACAAAAGTAAATAAGGAGGCAAACAGAAACCAAAACAAACTGCACGGATGAGAGTTCTGAAGCAAGCCGAGATAACTAATTATAAACTCCAGGAAAATAACTGAGAAAAGTCCATGGGAAGAACACCAGCAAAAATAAGCCTCTTTCAAGGTGAACACTAATTGATTTCAGCAATTCTAACTGCGCAGTTGCAAACTTATATACATAGCTCCCACCTGCAAGCCACGAGGAGGATCATGGTAATCTCCTCTTGAGTAGACCTCTCTTTTCCCTGATCCTCTCCTCCCTGCGTGACCTAGGATGGATAGGGGATGGGCCTGGATCCTCCTCTGACTGCTCAGCTGGCCCCTGCCTTTCCACAGCCTCCTCTACCACCTCTGGAGCCACACTCCCACTCCCTGTTGGCTGTTCCTCCTCTTCCTCAGAGTCAGACTCCACCAGGGGCATGACAGGGAGTCTTGGTAATTCTGCCAATGCCTTTGTAAATTTGAACGATCATTAAATTAATAGTTATAAGTCAAGAATTTCCTATATGTCAGAATGTGATGGGTGGATGGGTGAGATTTGAAGGTAGAAGTAACTTGTTGCTGACTGGGGAATTCTGCACATCGAGGTGTTCCTAAATTGGAAAAACACTGTTGTACAGTATAACACAGGGGTGTCAAACTCAATTTATCGAGGCCACATCAGGGTTGAGTTTGACCTTGGGGGTGGAGGGAATGGACATGGCTAGGGTGGGTATGGCTAGCTTGACGTCACTTGTGTCAGGGGCGCCTGTGATGACCTGAGTGCTCTGCCAGTGAAAATGGGCTCCCAAGCCCCGTTTTTGGCTTTGACGGTCTCCTGCAACCCCCTGCCAGCGAAAACAGAGCTCATGGCCGTTCCAAGCTCTGTTTTCGCTGGAGAGGAGAGGCACCATGGGCCAGTCTTCTGTTTCCAGGGTGGACCCGTGAGCCAGATCTAAACACTCCACGGGACAAATTTGGCCTGCGGGTCTTGAGTTTGACACCAGCTGCTTGGAGGAAAGCAAAATATGAATTATGATTACAGAAATAAATAACAGCAATTAGGAATACTTTGAAAAACAAACTTCTGGTGCATCCCAGATAATATGTATTACACACACTTTTAGTGATGGTTTCTTATCAGCTGGTTGCAACTAAAATTAGGGCTAAAAATGTTAAGGAATTACTCCCTGTGAGTCACCGGGGTGGAGAACTCATTTGAGCCTCCAAATGTTATCGTGACTCTCCTAAGAGTCTGCTTTGAAGAATAAGATAACGATTGTGCATATCCATGTAATAAAAGAGTGGGAAAAGGTATTGTTTGATGAAAAGCATTCCTCTTTATTCTTTACCCAGGACTATAGCAAACCTATAATGTTGTTTTTGGCAAAATTAAAGGTAGCTTGCCTCTTTTCCCTGTTCTATTTTACATAATCACCGATAATCCAAGAAACTGAGTCACATAATGTGACTTGTGGGTGGGTTGCCATGCTGCAAGATGGGAATATTGCATGAGGAAACCTGCTGGCAAGCTTAAGCAATCAGTTTTGTGAGACCTGTTATTGCACATTTACAGTAACTTTGGTTCCCTCTTACTTTTTTTTTTTTAAAGCTCCGGCTTGATTGATGAAAAGTAGCATTTTTTAAAAAAAATAGATTATTAGATTATTAGATTATTGCTAAAATATATGCTCAGAACACCCCCGCCCCCCCAATGGTTCTAGCAAATGTTAAGCATACGTGACTAAACATATTTGCTATAAGTAAGCCTGTAAGTAAGAGTTAGGAAATACTCATCTATTAAATTGTTATGTATCAGGCTGCTGTTATCAGCACAGGAATAAGTTTTCTTTTCTAAATAATAACTGATCCATAGGATGCAGCTTGGGCCTTAAAATAACAGCAGGAGAACTCTAAGCCTTTTGTAAATTTAGGATGATACAGATTGTATTGTATTTCAGCTACCATATGAAGGAGATTTTCTCTGGGCAGAAGAGGAAAAGGAATATTTTCAATAATTACGTAACTGGAGAATACTAATCAAGTGTTTCTCAGTCTAATCAAGTGTGGACTCCAACTCCATGGCTGGCTGAGGAATTCTGGGACTTACTGAGATTGAGAAACACTTATACAGAGAGTCCTTTATTTGCAACAGTTCATTTAGTGACTGTTCAAATTTACAATAGTACTTATGAACTTATGACCATTGCAGCATTCCCGTGGTCACATGATTTACATTGGATGCTTGACAACTGGTTCATATTTATGATGGTTGCAGCGTCTTGGAATCAAGTGATCATATTTTGCAAACTTTTGACTAGCAATGTCAATGGGGCAGCCAGATTGACTTAATAACCGTGTTACTAATTTAACAACTGTAGTGGAGTCATTTAAACATGGCAAAAAAAAAGTTGTAAAATGGGCAAAACTCACAATGAATTTCTCACTTAGCAATATAAATTCTGGGTTCAATTGTGGTCATAAATTGAGGACTACCTGTATAGTTCAATTCCACCACCGAGAGCCCTTCTCTAAGGGAGATGGGGAAATAAAGAAATATAAACAAATAAATAAATCCCCTTTTCAGTGCAGGAGTTTTGCAACTATAGCATCTGTCATGCCCCTGGTGGAGAGTGACTCTGAGGAAGAGGAGGAACAGCCAACAGGGAGTGGGAGTGTGGCTCCAGAGGTGGGGAGGAGGCTGGGGAAGGGCAGGGGCCGGCTGAGCAATCAGAGGAGGATCCAGGCCCATCCCCTATCCATCCTAGGTCACGCAGGGAGGAGAGGATCAGGGAAAAGCAAGGTCTACTCAAGAGGAGATTACCATGATCCTCCTCGTGGCTTGCAGGTGGGAGCTATGTACTGTATATAAGTTTGTAACTACTAGTCAGGATTGCTAGAATCAAAGTTTAGTATATTTCTTTGAAAGAGGTTTATCTTTGCTGGCATTCTTCCCATGGACTCTCCTTGGTTATTTTCCCTGAATGTATGATTAATTATCTTGGCTTACTTCGGAACTCTCGTCAACGTGGTTTGCTTTGGTTTTCTTTTTGCCTCATTATTTACTTTTGTGACTTTAAACTGTGCCTAATAAAACAGTGAAGTTAAGTTGAAGGTATTACCAGACTTTAATGTAAGTTTGGGGTTTGGGGTTATTTTGAGAGACTACGGGTCATCACAGCATCCCTGACCAATGGTTAGCCTTCCTCCATTTGAATACTGCCAGAAAAGAAGGGCACATCAGCCGGTTCCCACTTGACAACGAATAAAGATTAGACAATTTAAGTTTTATAATCTGTCTTCCTAATTACAGTTCTCATATGCTCTACTTGGAATATTTGGGTGTATTTGATTAGATGGGATAGGCAGTTTTGTTCTTCAGTTTTGTTTGTATAAGCCTGGTATCTATAAGCGCTTATTGGTTTTGTCTTTTTGTCCTTGTTCCCTCATGAGCTCTTCAATCTCGTTCTTCTTATTTTGGGTTGGGGAAACCTTTAAACCCAATCTTTAGTCATAATTACCAAAAATGGATTTGTTTCAAGGCTAGACACAAATTTTGTCAAGAACTCTCAATCTCCTGCGTTTTTTTCTGATTCCTTTACAATTATATCAAGCTGACTTCTTCAACTACCATTAAAGATATCATATTTGGCCTGGAAACAGGTAGTCATTCAACAAACACTTAACTCATTCAGGGAACAAAGTTACAATGGCAGTGAAGGTGGGGTATTTTTGGTGGGCTCTCATAGTTGTAGCTGTCACAGCATCCTGTAATCATGTAATTGCCAATTGTGACTTTCACTGCTGGCCAAAGATAGCGGACTTGGAAGCCAACAGGAGGTAACAAATGGCAATCATGTGACTGCTGATTGTGTGGAATTCCCATAATGACAGCAACTGGGATTGCCAGAACTGCAGCGTAAGTCAGTTACAGTCACATGATATCACATCTTATGACCATTTAGTGACCAAAGTCCCCATCCCAATTACCGTTGGCAAGTGAGGACTACCTATAGAGAAAAGAGATTGCAGCAAAACATTATTTTTTTTCTGCACCTGGTTTAGGCTTGCATGGCCTGTATCAGTTGGGCAGTGTTGAGCTGTAGTGTTGATTGTCAGGATTTAGTGATCACAGTCAAGACAATGTATTTCCTGATGTTTCACCTGGCTGGCATCTTCAGATGTAGGATGGTCTGCTAAAGCAGCGGTTCCCAACCTTTCCGGTTTTGTGGACCAGCGGGGGAGGGAGGGGATGATTCTGCGTGAGCAGTGGGCACGTACTCCATTTGCACAAGTTGCGTGCATGTGCTCCCGCCACTCACACAAATGGAGCTTTGTGCTTGCACATGTTTGCCTACTGCTCACACAAGTGGAGCTACGCACGAGCTTGCCCACCGCTTCCACGGCCTGGCTCCAAATGGGCCATAGGCAGGTAGTGGGCCACAGTCCGTGGGTTGGGTACCCCTGTGCTAAAACAAACCACAGAGGACTGAGCAGGGAATACAGGGATTGACTGGGCTCCTGTCAGGCGGTCTGACCTTTAATTGATCTTTAGCCAAGCAGGTGTCCAATTGGTGCAGCAGGTCAGTGAAGTTGGGTCTCTGGTTCTCTGTGACCAATCCTGATCAGTAATTTTTAGAGTGCTGATTCCTCATTGGTCCTTTTTTATTTTTATTTTTATTGGATTCTGGTTTTCTGTTTCTCTATGCTGCCATCTAGTGGTTATGATCATCCTGATTTCTATACAGTATTCTACCACTGTGCAACGTAAGTTTTAATATTTTTATTTTTATTTTTTAATCATCCAGGTCCTATATTTTGGGAAGAAGAGACTTAAAAGCCAGCAAAGATCACAAATCCAACTCTCCGAAATGTCATACAGACAAGGTTTAGAGAAGTACCGAGATCTAGATGAAGATCAGATCCTTGGAGCACTGACAGAAGAGGAAATCAAGATGCTAGAAGATGAGCTACTGGAACTCGATCCAGATGTAAGCGCTTTAAAAGGAATAGTTTGTTAAAAAATATTTGGGTTTTGTTTTTTTTTAGTGAGTTTTAATCGTGATTAAATTTAACTTCCAGTTTTGAGCAGCAGATAGTGGGAGCGAAGAATAAAGCAAAGAAATACAGGTAGTGATGATGTTCATACTGCAGAGAGTCCTTGGTTAACAACCACTCATTCAGTAAACGTTCATTGAACAGAGCGGTGCTTATGATCAGTCCTGGAAGTTCCGGCTACTCCAGTACCCATATTGTCATGTGATTACCACCCAGGTCCTTAGAAACCAGCTCACGCTTGTGATAGTTGCAATATCCTGTGGTCACGTGATCGCAATTTGTGACCCTTCCCTGCTGGCCTTGCATAAGCAAAACTGGCAGGGAGGGCCGCAAGTCACTTCTGCAAGTTGTTCCCACTCGGACTGCTTTTTCTCCCGAGGAGTCCTGCTGTGGAATACAAGATCCTGGGGAGTCTCATTTTCTTCACCCTGTAGAGCACACCTGCCTGCACACCCATAACCTACACCAAGCTGCAGCATCTCTCTGCCCCCCCTGCAGTAATACTGCAGCAGCCCCCTGCGTGCCTTCCCACATTCCACAGTAGCCGCATGCCAGCCATGTTCATGCCGCAGCAGAACATTATTGGAGAACCAAGAGAAGTGAAGCTAATTCAGCATGAGCTAGAGCCAAAACAATATTAAGGACTGCCACATGGCAGGAAGTATGGTAAAGCATTGTTCCTTTTGTTCCCCCTTATTGAATTTGCAGATAGCCACCTGTTGGCCCTGTTTCAAGTGGTCCAATCCCTTCTGTGGAAGTATGGCTGGAGATTCGTTTACAAGGCCACTATAAGGAATATAGCAATAGCACTTAGACTTATATACCGCTTTACAGTGCTTTACAGCCCTCTCTAAGCGGGTTACAGGGTCAGCCTATTGCCCCCAACAATTTGGGTCCTCATTTTATGCACCTTGGAAGGATGGAAGGTTGAGTCAATCTTGAGCCTGGTTGGATTTGAACTGCCAAAATGTAAGCAGCTGGCTGCAGCTGAAGTAGCTTGCAGTACTGCACTCTAACCACTGCGCCACAGAGGCTCCTATGCTAGGCAGCTAATGGATAGTATGACTAATATTCATTCCAAGCTGGACCAACCTTGATGCAGGTCCATGGAGTTTACTGAAGTTTAGTTTTGCTTGATTATCTAGGCTGAATTTGATCCTATTGGTCAGTGCTGTGAGCTTGACCATCTCCGGTGTTAGATCCTGGTTAGCCAAGGCTTCTCAAAGGATGTGTGGTTGGGTCTGGGCGGTGAGAGAGTTTAAAGAATAGCGGTCTGTTTCTTCCTGAAGTTATAAGTAGATCCAATGCTGCAGCTTCAGAAAGTCCCGGAGAAAGCAGATTATTCCCCTTTTAGTCAGGTTTCAGGCCCATGTATGGAACCAAAAGAACATTGAGTGCACTTGGGGATGACCACTGAAAGGAGGAGGATGGGGGTAATGTACCTATTCTTATTTCAGTGATATTGAAAGCTTTCAGATATTCATGGCTTTCAGGATCACTGATCATGATATCCTTCTGGACTGGTTCCAAAGGTTAGGAATTCGGGGTACAATTTTGTACTGGTTTTCTTCCAGCTTCGTTCTAAGTTGCAGCCTCTGTTGATGGGGGCGGGGTACAGCCCATGTCTTATTTTGAGTGGAGACCCCCAGGGCTCACCAATCTCTCCACTCTCTTTAACATCTAGAATGAAGCCACTGTTGAGGTCATTCAGTGATACAGAGTGAGGTGTCATCAATATGCTTGGTATTATATCTCCAGGCCAACCAAGTGATTTTGTGGAAATTCTGTTTTGGTGTCTGGAGACTCTGGGGAAGAATAGGCTTACGCTCAACCCTAACAAGATTGAGTGGCTGTAGATTTTAAGGTCTCCTGGACTGATGATTTCCAATCTTTAATTCTGGATGTGGAGATGTGTACTTCCCCAAACACAAACAGTGGGGAGTCTTCCTAAATTCACAGCGGCTATTTGAGAATTAGGCAGCAATGGAGGCCAGGAAGGCTTATTCACAACTTTGTGTTCTGTGCCAATTATATCCCTTCCTGGGTCAGCTGATACTGTCCACGATCAGTCATGCTTAGTCATCCCTTGAGCAGATTAATATGTTTTTCATGGGACTTCAAGGCACCACATGCATTGCTTAAATAAACAAATGGGATTCTTCTGGAAGAACATCCAGAAACTGCAATTGATCCAGAATATAGTGGTACAAGTGATTATGGATGTTTACAAGTTGCACTGGATCCAAATATACTTCTGGCTATATTTCCAATAATTCATTGGAAAATGCCAAACTGTTATGTTTTATTTTTTATATTGTGTATTTTACATATTTTATTTAATCTGCTTTCTTGTTTGTATGTGTGCCTTCAAGTCAGTGTTGACTTATGGTGACTGCCTGGACTTATCCCTGCAGTTTTGTTGGCAAGGTTTTTCAGAAGTAATTTGTTGTTGCATCCTTCCTATGGCAGAGAGAGAGAGGAACTGATCCGAGGTCATCCAGTTGGCTTCATGCTTAAGGCAGGACTAGAATGTCCAGTTTCCCAGGTATATATACCCTTAACCACTACACCAAAATGGCTCTAGAATTATACACTACCTAGAATCATGTAAAAATGAGATGAGCATCTATATAAATGAATGAACTCAAGGTGTTGGTGGTTTCCTATAAAGACCTTCATGGCTGGGCCTGGATGTCAGGCTCACAGGGTTCACATGTTAGCTTTGCAGGATAGTTCAAACAGAAGTACCACCAAAAATACTAGCTTTATCTTTATTATAAGATTACATTAACAAAATCTTACACGACTGAAAGTATTTCTTCTATTCCTCACTTTTCCTCACCTGAAAACTCGATTGGGGTAACTAGATTCCTTCAGATACGCTTTCACCACTCTCCTCCTTTGATCTCAAAATTTCATTTGTCAGACTGCTATTTAGGCTGCAGCTCTTTCTTCTCCCAAGGTCATTCCCATATATCTTTGCAAGATCGGACTAGGAAATCAATTCCACAGGAAGTATAGAAGTATTACTTTAGTGGTAGGCTAGAATATCAGAATCTTGCAAGTCTGACTGCTTTTTCTCTTCTTTTTTTAAACTTCATCAGTCAGGGACGGCCAGCCTGAGTTTCTGTAGGAGGGAGAGATTGGCAGAGCCAGAAGGAGGAGTCAAGTGAGGCATCAGTTTTAAGTTGCTGTGTAGTTGCAAGAGGACAAAGTGCAACCACCCTTGAATGCCTTTGATCCTTATCTAATTTTACCCAGGTTCAAATTATTAGTCTGAGAATCTTCCTGTGCATAAGCTTGAGCAATAAATCAGAACTTTCAGGTGTGGACCTAGTTGTCTCTACCTAGTATCTTTGTTCCGAGAACTTAAGAAATGTTTTTTCCTTGGACAAAAATTTTTTTTTTAACCATTTTGGAATATTTGCTTCAAGGCCACCTTCCTGTCTCTCTATGCTAGTTTATCTGCGGGGCTTTTTCTTTCCAATGGACTCCAGTTGACCCATCAGATTTGGCAGAAGGGGCCTGGTCTTGGTTCCATTGATTAGAGAATGTTCTCTTGGCAGGATCCAGGAAATGTATGTTGTCTATTATAGCCCCTACCCTTTGGATCACTGTACACTTGAGATTAATTTGGCCCTGACTTTGCTGGAGTAGACTGTCTACTATTGACCTCACCCCTTTCCTAAGAGGCCTGTAAGGGGTGTGCATAAACGCACCAATGTGCCTACCGTCTCTGTCCTATTTTTTCTTTTATTATTTTTCTTATATGTATCCATTTCATGTATTCATAACTATGTTTATACTTATATCTGTTATCTTATAATCGCTTGACAAAATAAAATAAAATAAAAATAAATAATTTGGCCCTGACTCTGCTGGAGTTTTGGGAAGCCCTTAAGCCTTGGCTGTTTTCCCAGAGATGAAGAATGGGAGTTTAGTTGAACCCATGGGGGATTATTTGATTAGTTTCTTCTCTTATCTTTAATGCTATTTGCTTTTGGTTTGTTTTCCTTAATATTTGTTATTGTTATTCTCTCTATATGTTTTAAATGTTAATTTGGTGGTCAATTGAACAAAACAAACTTTTTCTTCACATATATTATGATTTTGTGAGCGCTACTCTAAATCAATAGCTAGACACTGCTAGCATGTGGGGGTTCAGTGGGATTTCATTAAAAAAGATAGGGTGATGGATGATGATCATGGAGCTTGAATGTTTTTCCTCCTTTCTCCAAAATATAGAATGCAATATTACCTGCAGGAATGAGACAGAAAGATCAGACCAAGAAAACACCCACAGGCCCTTTTAATAGAGATGTTCTTCTGGCACATTTGGAGAAGCAGGCAAATGACACAAAAGACCGAGACGATCTGGTTCCCTTCACGGGGGAGAAAAGAGGTAGGAGATACACCTCTAGAGTACTGTGCTTCTCATACTGATAAACTTAAAGATATTCTTAAGTACATCCCAAAACCAGAATGGGACAACTCGCCCTGGCCAACTTGCTGTAGCCAACTCACAAAATTTGCCATGGTCAACTCGCCACAGCCAACTTGTCACGGGACAATTCAACAATTTTATTTAATTATTTAAAATAATTTAAAAATATTTTAATTTTTGTCATTCACATTTCATTTTGTCCCTCCTTTTGCATCCTTTCTTTTTAATGATTCTTTCCACCATTTCTTCAATATTACGTAATTTTTGTCCCGTGGCAAGTTGGCTGTGGTAAATTGTTTTCTGGTGAGTTGGCCTCAGCAAGGATAGGATAGGATAGGATAGGATAGGATAGGATAGGATAGGATAGGATAGGATAGGATAGGATAGGATAGGATAGGATAGAATTCTTTATTGGCCAAGTGTGGTTGGACACACAAGGAATTTGTCTTGGTGTAAATACTCAGTATACATAAAGAATCATTAAGAATCAAGAATCATAATGTATAACACTTATTGATAGTCATAGGGCACAATCAACAATCAAATCATACTAGGAAACAGTCAAGTGGGGGGGGATGGGTGATAAGGAGTGGTGAGAAGATTAACAGTAATAGTAGTGTATACTTTGTAAATAGTTGAACCGTGTTGAGGGAATTATTTGTTTAGCAGAGTGATGGCTTTTGGGAAAAAAAACTATTCTTGTGTCTAGTTGTTCTGGTGTGCAGTGCTCTACAGTGTCGTTTTGAGGAAAGGAGTTGAAACAGTTTATGTCCGGGATGTGAGGGTGAAGTTGGCCATGGCATGTTGGCGACTATGTGTTAACTGTGGTGAGTTGTCCTAGACCCCCCCCCCAAACCCACTCTCATAGCAGCTTAACTTGTATTTTATGTTTGTGTTGTCTTTTACTTTAAAGCAGCCCCACCCCACAAATGTGGCATCTTTAAGACTTGTGGATTTCAAGCCGAATGAATAGGCTGAAAAGTAGCTTTTATCCGTGGGCTGTCAGACTTCTGAACGCAACATAAACACCACAATTAGGTTTAATATGATCGACTTGCAGGGCCAGCACCAAAGAGGCTCATTTCAATTTCATGGTAGACATGTTGTGTGTTGACAATAAACGTTTGATTTAATGATTGATTCAACTCCCAGAATTCTGGGGGTTGAAGTCCACAAGTCTTAAAGTTGCCAGGTTTGGGGACCCCTGCTTAAAAGCAAGCCTTTCTTCAATAACTTTGGCCTTTTGTTCCTCTACCCTCATGAGAAAAGGAGCAGGTGCTTCAGCGTGAGCCTAAATTTAGTCTTGCTCCACCAACAAGCTGGACCGCCTGGTCCTTGCCCTTTGTTTCGTGCCATTTCATAGGAAGCAGGAACAAAAATAGCTCCAGTGTCACATTCCACGCCTGGAGCGGTACTTTTCTCTCCCCATCCCCCACCCCCCATTCGACTGCACTGTTTTACTAAAAAAAAAGGAACCCCTTTCCTTACGTTTGTTCTATTTTGTGACTTGCTTTCACGCTTTCTATTCCAAAAAAATAAACAAACTCCAAACCAGACTTTGTCCTTTTTTCCAAGAAAAAAGTTGGCAAAAGAAATACAAAAATATTCTAATGTTGTCCTTTCATAATCTTTATTTTCCCTTTGGAGTAAAGATAGCATTTCCACCACTGCATAACACACATTTCTTTTGTTATGAGATTTTTTTTAAAAAAATAAAGATCCATTGCTGAACCACCAACACTAATACTATTTTCTCACTAATTTTGCAACTTATTGAGCTGACTTTTGGGGGTATTTTGTGCAGCATCTGATTGGCCTTCTCTGGGCACCAAAATTAAACAAGGCTAATACTCCAGAGAATCCCAGGGCTAGACTAGAAAGGTGGGGGGGGGGGATCCAGAAAAGGCCATTGCAAACCCTTCTTATATTGTTGTTAAGAGAGCTACATAGATACGTATTCATCAGCAGTCAAGCACTATTCAGTGTAAATTTTGGCCATTTTCATCCACAGCAATAAAGCACTTCAGAGTCTTGTTCATTAATCATTGAAGTGACATAAAGCCTCTCTTTGTTACTGTTATTGGGGCACAAAATGGTTGAAAAAGTGTTAAAGTTGCTGTAAGTTGCAAGTGGAAAAAATGTATTTTAGCTTTACCTTAAGTAAAACAAATAGAGCATTACTTTTAAAAGTGTGTGTGAAAATATAAAGAAGGAATTTGGTTTCCTGTTGAATGAGCCAAGCCTGAATGAGCACATCCTGCAATGAATCACAATTTGGAGGAAGGCCTGGGTGGGATATCACTGAAGGTTCCAGGCCCCCAAAGGCATGCTCTGATTCTGTGCCATTGCTATTTTAAAATGAATACTAATCACAGTTAGGCAGCCTTAGAAGTAGGATGCTAAAAAATATAATATGATTTTGCATTAACATAAACTGATGTAGAATCACATAAAATCTAGCCTCTGCTACTTTTAAGTGTAAAGTGAGCAATCACGCTGTGAATCTTGAAACCTGATATAAATAACACACACACACAGAGTAAGGCTTTTATTTAGTATGCTATGACTGTCACTCAGTGTTGTATCTATGATTTATGAAGATTGTATTTTAAGATTATGCTTATAACTTGTTGCTTGTAAGTACCTTCAGAGCTTATACACCAGAGACAACTTCCTTGTGTGTCCAATCACACTTGGCCAATAAAGAATTCTATTCGATTCGATTCTCCTATGAGTCATTAGTAGGTAGAGAGGATGATTTTAACTGGGGAGGGGAGAGTTTAACTTCCCCTTTTCATACATCAGAGTTTCATTGCCAATGCCTCTCTCCCACTTCTTTTAGAGCAGGGGTTTCAAATTCGCTGCCCGCAGGCTGGATATCTCACATGCTGGCCCCGGCCCTGCCCGGTTTAGCGAAGGAGGAAAAAGTCCTGATACGTCACGTGACACTGCTGTGACAACGTGAATTTGACACCCCTGTTTTAGAGTCTTGAAACGTTAGAAAGAACCTTAGGTAGGAGAGTAAAATATATTGATTTATTTGTTTATATTTCACCTTTATTCTTTATACAAATAATTCAAAGTGGTGAACATGTTCAACAAAGGTAAAGGTTCACCTCACACATACATGCTAGTCATTTCTGGCTCTAGGGGGCGGTGCTAATCTTTGTTACAAAGCCGAAGAGCCAGCACTGTCCAAAGACGTCTCCATGGTCATGTGGCCGACATGACTAAATGCCGAAGGCGCCCGGAAAGCTGTTACTTTCCTACCAAAGTGGTCTCTATTTTTCTACTTGCGTTTTTACATGTTTTTGAACTGCTAGGTTGGCAGAAGCTGAGACAAGTAATGGGAGCTCACTCTGTTACGTAGCGCTAGGGATTTGAAATGCCAAACTGCCAACCTTTCTGATCGATAAGCTCAGTGTCTTAGCCGCTGAGCCACCATGTCCCTTTTATATTCAACATACCTTCTTCCTATTATCCCCACAACAACAACCCTGTTGGGCTGAGAGAGAGCGACCCACCCAAAGTCACCCAGCTGGCTTTCATGGCTGAGGCAGGACTAGAACTCAGTTTCCAAGTTTGGTGCCTTAACCATTAAACTAAAATGTATCTAATTGCCAACCTTCTGGAATGGAGCTAAAGCTGTTACCACTTCATGTATTTATAGGAAAAATCTGGGTCCCCAAGCAGAAAGCTATTGATCCAGTTTTGGAAAGTGTAACTCTGGAACCAGAACTCGAGGAAGCCCTGGCAAATGCTTCTGATGCTGAACTCTGCGATATTGCTGGTAAGATGCAAGAATGAATGTATTAGGTTTGTTGTTGTTGTTGTTACAATTATTCTAAAAGGCTTTGTGTTCTCGACATTAGGACAAATTTTAAAATTTGGAATTTTTAAATAAAAAAAGTCTTAGGATAATTTGTGCATGAGAGAATCGTGCCAACTGCAGGATCAGGTGTTGGGTGGGGGGAAGAGTCCAACTGCAGGATCAGGTGGGGGGGAAGGGCCCAACTGCAGGATCTGGGAGGGGGTGGTCTGTTTGGAGACTGAAAGGAAAATCCTTCGTAACACCTTTTTTTTTTTTGCCTGGGGCATTTACATTGCTCTGGCTTTGATTTGCCACCCTTTAACATTTAACAACCTGTTTCCTGAATAAACAAATGCTCAATAGTTACAATAGCACTTCAGGAGAACTTAAGACGCCAGACTCCTTCCTAATTTCCTAAGAGAAAAGTTTGTTTCTTTCTCTAGGTATTTGATAAGCTGAGGGTAGTTGATTCTTGCCTTGCTCCTAGTGCCTCTTGGGTTCTTGGGAAGGAAGGGAGGGAGCAAGTATGGATAGGTGAGGGCCTGGGTGTGGTTTCTGGTGACAGGAACCTTGGGTGCTGGGCAGGGCCTTAGCAGCAGCTAAATCTTCATCACAGGGGTGCTTGCAAGGGGTACAGTTGCAGGGGATAAAGTAGACGCTTTTAAGACTTTCCCACCCAGAGTATCACTGCCTGGGATTCTGGCAGAGAGGCAGCAACTGACTTGCATGATGGTAAATATTCATCTTATGAACACGGGGTTTTCCCTCCCCCTCCCCCCAAAAAAACTTGGAGAAGCAATGGAGGCTCCAGACTTCACCTCTCATTGAACTATGCCTTGGATATTCACACACCACACCACCTGTAAGCACACATCCTCGAAGAAGTAATAGGTGAGAAAAAGAAACAAGACCGCTTAAAAACCAGCTTTTATTACTCTATTTGATAATTGTGTGCAATGGCACACAAATAATCAATAGGGTTTCAGTTGCCATATTCACCGACAATCCAGAAAATCCCTTGGTCTGCATTGCGGTATTTTTTCTGTTTCATTGGAGGACTGTGTCCTGATAAGAGTTGTTCATAAAATGCATCCATGGCTCATTGAACCTTGCGTAGGCCATCTATAAATTTCCAAATGGTTGGATGACACATGCCGTATTGTGCTTGGCACCTTCGATAAGCTGCTTCCGAGTGACTGTTTATACCAGGGGTGCTGGCTGAGGAGCTGTGTGAGTTGAAGTCCACAAGTCTTAAAGTTGTCAAGGTTGGAGGTCCCTGGTTTATACAATCCTCTGCCATCTGTGCTCGCTGGAAAAGATGCATTGCTGTTGGGAACAAAGATGGCTGTCTTCCATGCCCCCCACTCCGCCCCGCAGGACGGCCAACATAGGTATTCTCAAACCAGTGTAGGAGGCGAAGCAGCCATCCCTGAAGATAACTTTCCAGAGCAGTAAAGTATTTATCCAAGTCTGGGACAGATACGAAAGCCAAAGCCACAACCATTTTTGTCCTCACAGCAAACTCAGTGTCCGTATTGTACTCATGTGTGGTTCCATCTCTAACCAAATGCTTCCTCGTATTTTGTGCTTGATGAAAAAAGCACTTTTCAAAAAAGCACTCTTTCTGGGAAGCATTCCCCAATGGCATTCATGGCAGCCGATTCAAAAATCACAGCGAATGGAACGCGGCTGTGTGTCGGGCACCAGGTTTTTAACAAACTCAACCAGCCTTTCATAGGTAGTACGTTGTTTTATTGGTAGAAGTGCATATAACACAGGATGCACTCCCTCACATTTCTTGGCTAGGATGACATACACCTGTGCAAAGAGTTTTGGAACTATGACAAAAGTCCCATCTACATACCAGGTATCGAATGACTGCAAGATGTCCAACCAAGTCCTTCTTGCCAAATATTAGGATCTTCTTTGACCCCTCTCCAAAATTTCCTAGTAGGAAAGGCTCTTGTAAGCCAGGAGTTGGTGAGTATGTCTTGTATTCCTCAGGTAAAATGAGGTGATCAAGGCTTATTGGGTCTGAGGGTCCTGCCCGTATTTTGTCCCTTTTTCTGCAGATGTTTTTTCGCACTGCTGGGGTCGCTGGTATTGCAGGGTAGACTCTGGGCTCACATTGGCCAGACACATCTTGATAGTTTTGGATGTGCCTTCCACTGTCTCCTCCTCTGCCCGCCATTTCATGCTGCTCAGCAAACGCACCACTTCCGCAGGCTGTGCTGATGTGTGTGTGTGTGCGTGCGAATAAATGCTCATTGATTCTTTTTATTACTTCTCCAAATCTTGTGTGAATTCTGGCACTGCATCTATCACGCTGCTCACAGTGCCAAAAAGTAAGGCAAGAATCAACCACACTTGGCTTCTCAAATACATCGAGGTACCCATCAGAAACAAACTTTTCTCTTCCTTTCTTGCTTGCTACAGTTACATCCATCTCGCAGGCAGAAGTCTTCTTACCAGCAGTGACACAACAATGAGTGCTTGTTGTCCCCAACGAATGCAACGTACAGTATTTTATTGGCTTCACATGTCAGTGTTGGGGTAGTGGTCTGAGTTACATGGAATGATGGAGACTGACCAGAAGGAAAATCCTTTGTAGGTGTGGATAATTAGGAGGAAATCTGGTGTCTTTTAAGTTCTCCTGAAGTGCTATTGTAACTGTTTAGATGCAGCATTTGTTTATTCAGGAAACAGGTTGTTAAATGTAAAGGGGAGGCAACTCAAACCCAGAGCAATGTAAATGCCCCAGGCAAAGGTACTACAAAGGATTTTCCTTTGAAGGAGTCTTCAAACATCCTCCATCATTCCATGTAACTCAAAGACTTCCCTAGGAACCTCATTTTGCATATCTTGACATCAAGATATACAGATGAAATGGGAACTTTGAGGTTGGGGAGATAAAACAGTCCCCCTTTGCAGTCCCCCTCTTCCCCCTTTGAAGAGAATAGTCAAATAAACTAATATTCTGCTCCCCACAACCCCCCTCAACCTGATCCTGCAGTTGGGCTCTTCCCTCCGTTCCTTGTGCAGTTTACAAGATTCTGTAATTACCCCAGACTAACATTGAAGTTCCTGAAATATATGTAAGTCTTGCTTCCTTGATCTTGTTCAGCTATGTGGAGTTTGACACACTTATATATTCCAGTATTGGCAGATCAAATCCCACCACCAGGCTCAGGTTGACTCAGCCTTCCATCCTTCCGAGGTGGGTAAAATGAGGACCCATATTGTTGGGGGCAATAGGCTGATTCTGTCTTGCCCACCAAGCCACGCCCACCGAACCAGTGGTAAAAATATTAGAATCCCCATCACTGATTATGGCCCCATACAATATGTGAAATCAGACTATAACATGATACCAGTGGCTCTTATTTGAAAGGAAGTCTAATGAAGGCTTGCTTTCTGTGTGTGTGTGTGTGTGTGTGTGTGTGTGTGTGTGTGTGTGTGATCGTTTTCACTCTCCTTGTACTGACCAGATTTATATTTCTTCTTGCTGTAACTGAAGTTGGACAACAGAGTAAGCAGCTGAAGGCTTCATAGGCTAAAGTCTCAATTACTCAGTTTGCAAGATGCAAATATTTGGCTTAGCCCTTTGCAGTAGAATAGAATAATGGCAAAACAAGCTGCTTATGGTATTTTCTTCCTTCCTCCTTTCAACTTTTCCTACCCTTCTGCACACACCCTTTGCAAGGCTCTCCAAGATAGTCCTTTGAAAAAGGCTTGGAAAACAATTGAGAATAGTATATGTGCTTGGACAGCCAATCCCACTTCACAAAAAGAAAAGAAAATATAGTGGTTTCTTATTTCCCCCTCCAACCAAGGGTTCATTGTCTGCTATAAAACTGCATAAGCCATTTGTAATCCAGATAGCCTGGCTGGGAAAGAGCTGAGAAGGGTGTAAGGCAATGTTTCTCAACCATGTCAACTTTAACATGTGTGACTTCAACTCCCAGAATTCCCCAGCCAGCACCAGTGAGAAAGACTGGTGTAAGGTAAGTATTATTTCTAAAGATTGATTTTTTAAAAGCTGATATTGGGATGGGAAGGAAAGTATGATCCGTTTATTGCCTTCCTGTCTTGCCAGCGTAGCAAATTAATTCCACAGGAAGTGTAAAGTTGGACAAGGATTTGAAAAGCTGTGAAGAAAATTACAAAAGCAGCAAATCATTGAACTTTCTCTAAAAAAGAAAGAAAAGGAGAGACAACTCTGGATTATTTTACTGGGGGTGTTCTGTCTTTTGATCGCTACTGTCTTTTGATTGCTGGCTGAATATAAAGACAGACAGACATATTCTACAAAGGCTTCCATACAAAGTTTCTTTATTGGGTCACAAGGCATCCTCAAATATAACTCATGGTTATGTTGAGATCCATCTAGTGTCCAATTCTTTGCATAGTTGACTTCATAGTGTAAGATTATAGTGATCTTTCATCCCATAACGCTGGAACAAAGGGTGAGACACCAGCACGGTGCTGGGGTCCAAGCAAGAGTAAAGGAAACTCCCCCAACCCAACCAAGGGTCAGTTCGGTGACCAATCAGAATTACAGATGTGACCGCACGACATGAACTACATTTCCATGATGCATTAACTACATTCACCATGAGGCATTCCCTTAAGGGGACAGCTCCCAATTCTAACTTAACTATCTCAATTTCCAATTACCTATATACTGTC
Organism: Pseudonaja textilis; assembly: GCF_049901715.1. Classification (NCBI taxonomy): domain Eukaryota; kingdom Metazoa; phylum Chordata; class Lepidosauria; order Squamata; family Elapidae; genus Pseudonaja; species Pseudonaja textilis. The sequence continues at coordinate 164,500,260 of NC_141991.1, read as the reverse complement.
TGGACAGCACAGGGGGGAAATTATAGACCTTTTCAAATATAGAAAACAATACGGGGAGAAATTTTTATATGAATAAAGCATAGTGAAGCTGCCCCCTGGGTAAAGCAAATTTGATATTAAAGTACAGTAAATCCTTGATTTAGTGGGCTTGGTATACAGTGAAATATTTTTGTTATATTTTGACTTCACCTTGACTCTGTCCATTAAAGTTTCAAGATATAGCATGACACTTATTTTGTCAATTACATAAGTTACAATATATAAGTGAGATAAATCAAAGCAAATGATGGAAATTTGGATTTAATGGACATCCCTTTCCCTGAATGATCCAGTCAATCCAAATGTCTATATTTTGATGCTCTGTAATCCATGGTGCCTAAAAAAATCAGCTCTTCTCTTCCTCTCTATAATGCCTAGGCTAGAGCAACTGGGAGAGGAGGACTGTGTACAGCTGTCATGGCTGTCCAGTAGTTTATTTAAGCAAAATAAACATATCGAAGAAAATATGGCACATTATGAAGGTTCATGTGGAGAAAGAAGTATAAGAAACCAGCACGTATCTCTTCGTTAGATTCATATTCTGCCTTTTCTTCTGGGACTCAGGGCTATCTTTTTCACCATTCCATCTTATCTGAGCTTGGCTTTATTCTCCAAAAGTGTGAATTAACCCTCATCTCTCTGATTTCACTAAAATCCCCCTCCCTCTATTCAGCTCAAGTTCCCTGAAGCAACCCCATTCCTGCCTTAACTATGTCTGTTTTTTCCAGCCTGCTGCCTCTTCCTCTCATATTTCCATGACATCATCCACCTCAGCAGAAGTTGCAGAAGGACTGTAAGAGAACCGTGCTGGTGACCTCATAGTCCTGCTTTACGAATGCAAGACTGCACTAGGCCTGCCGCGCACCCCGCTATCCAAAACTATTTGTCCGCTTTATCCTTTTATTCTTTTTGCATAAAACGGATTGTGAATTGGAATTTCCACCAAAGGCTTGCTCGTTGGTTTTTACATTTCCTTCATCACATGCAGACTGGCAGAGTGGAACATTTTCCCTCCCTGTGCACTCATGAATAAAGATCTGGCAAGAATCCAACTTGTGTTAAAATGGCAAATGGGTATGCAGCTAATGAATGTACCCCAAGCTTATGCCAAGATGGGATAGTTACTAATGAGTAGTACTGCATATCTGTAAAGAGCAATAACTGATTCTTCTACCCAAAGACAGTATAGATTTTTCAAATACATGTGCAATACTCCAGGAGTTCCAAGAGCTGCTTATGTATATTTACATACAAATGCATCTACGTACCATATTTATGCTGGCAATTTGGTGCACTCCTCATCCACAATATTTAGTGCATGATCTTGGCTTTATTCTGTCCTCCAATAATTTTCTACTAGGCCTAAGTAATTCTGTTATCTCTTTGAATTGAATGTATTTATCCCTATGGCTGCTTCTGTTGCAGGGTTAACAGAATGAGACATCTAACAAAACAAACTATTAGTAAAATCTCTGCATGAGTCACTGTGTTGAGACCTTGCTTTGTTTTAATGAAATAAATGCAAGAACTTAATGATTTTAATTAAGTTCCCCAGTGCAGTTTAACTCTCTTTAGACCTGGTACCTTCTAAAGTAAACTTTTTAAAATGTGAAGATTAAGTAGATTTTCAGTTTTATTCTGAAAGAGAATGCTGCATCAATTGTTTGGGATAAATTATCGCATCTCATAGCAAATCCTGTTTATGTAACAGTTCAAGGGACTAGATTGCAATCTATGCTGTATATGCAGGTAGTCCTTGTCTTGCAACCATCAACTTAGTGACTGTTCAAAGTTACGATGGTGTTTTAAAATGTTTTTCACATTTACAACGATTGCAGCTTCCCTGCGATCATGTGTTCAGAATTTGGATGCTTAGCAACTGGCATGCATTTATGATGGTTGAAATGTTCTGGGGTCATATTTTGTGACCTTCTAACAAGCAAAGTCAATGGGGAAGCCAGATTCATTTAACAATTTTAATAGAATGTTTGGGTTCAGTTGTCATAATTCAAGGACTACCTGTCGTATAACTTACTTGGAAGACTGCAATTTACTGAAATAATTTGCATAAGTATATTTAGCTGAAATCATTGGAGATAGGCAGTCCTTCAAATAGCCCCATGCCATGAAGGGACTTAAAACCAGCATCGCAAATTGCTGGTTATAAATCTATTGGCCATAAGTGCAGCTTGCAGAGTGTAACGTGTATCCTACATTGCAGTGCTGCATTCTGGACCAGCTACAGTTTCTAGGTGGTCTTCCAGAACAATCTCGTGTAAAGAACATTGAAGTTGTCCAATCGGTAGATGCAATAAGGTCAGATAAATATTTCTGCCTTATCACCCCAAGACAATCCCAGATATGGACTCTTATCTGTTTCTTTAGCTTGCTTCTTTAAATTCATCCAGTGTGGCTCCAGGTATCTCTTTGGGAGCTTTATCTTTTGGAGTTTCTTGGTAAGCCAAGGAGCAGTCCACATTTGGCAAACAAGAAGAGGCCATGAAGGGAACATGTTCCAATATCCAATCATTTTAAGCTGTGACCAAGGCCTCTGCCAAATTGCCCACTCTCATTCTGGAATCTCTCCGGACTCATAAATTGCTTAGTGCAAACTAGTCAAATAGGCTTTATCTACCTACAGCACAGGAGGTGGAGGTGTGGCACCAGTAAGTCAAGCAGTGGGGTAGGAATTCTCTTCCAAATTGTTTTAGAAGCAGAAGCCTCATTGATTTTTGGGCTAAAACCATACAGAAATGGAAAAGACGATTAGTGAAAACATAGGCCTACTGTTTACAAGAGATGAATTGATATCTGTGAAATCTCAAGTTGAATTGATAAATTATTTATATATAGGTGGTTTTATTCTTATTTGCTGGCATATTTTTTTCTAAGCAGGGATTTTCCAAGTATATTCTTTAGGATTCTCAGCATTTTAGGAGTCCTAATTGAACAGATAACAGTAGTGTGGAGACATGGTTATATAGAGATGCATGTCCAAAAAGTTGGTCTATCATCAGAAAGTTTTCCTTGTACTGTACAACCAGCCATAGGAATATATAGCCCTTCCAGGATATATTTCCATGAGACACAACTGGTAGAAAACTTCCATAGCCTTCATTAGCACACAAAGCAAAGTGAAAATAAGGCATCAAGCCCATTATAAGATGTGCTGTAATGGATTCTATCCCCTTTCTGGGATATTACCAATATTAATTCTACTTAGTAATGTTTCTTTAAGAAACTTTAATTTGGGAAGTGGTAGACTAGAAACAAAAAGAAAAATATTTTTTAAAAATTATTTTGATTTTTTTAAAATATAGCTGATTGCATTTTTAAAAAATAATGCAAGGAGTTTTTTTTAAAGATGTATTTCAGAAAGATGGATAGGTTGATAAGACAGATCCTTTGCAACTGAACATCTGACTCTTGACTTTTTTGCAGCTTGTTAAAGAACTTCTGGAACATGATCGAAGCTAGAGTTTATAATAAAGCAAATTAAGTACAGAAATATATATTTTATATAAAGAAAAAAACAATTTGGAAATGCTGTGTTCTCCTGACTCAACAAGAATACAACTTACTCCATCATCTGCGTCGTAACAAGTCCTTTTTGAGACTGTAGTCTTAGTCATTCAATCAATGATTGAATATTTTGTTAAGGATTTACAAAAATTGTAGGTGACAGGCAGTGCTTTAGAAAAGAGCTACTTAATTTTTATTCAAATGCAAGTCTGGAATGCCTGCTCTAAGATGGTGCTGATCCAACATATATACTATATATACAAATAACTGGCTAAAATATGCAATTATTACTTATGGTACTGCAGAACTTACTATATTCCTAACAAAAAGCCATGAAATGTACAACTGTTCAGCGTGTTGCATGTTTCCTAATCTAGGAGTGGATATAACTTTATAAGATACTATTTTTCTGTGTGTGTTGTTTGTGTGCAGATTTAGGCAGTAGCTCAGATTTTATTCATACTGGAATTAGAGGACAAAGGCTGAGGCTGAGGCTTTGCTAAACTGTAATGCATTACTGCAAAGAGCTCACTTGGTAAAATATAGAAATTTGCCAAATAGTGAAGAGAACTGTATTTATTCCAGTCCTGTTTCCCATAGTAGGTGGATGCAGTGAAATTGTCCTACATTTAATAGAATATGCAGGTCATTGTCATATCAGTTAGGAATCCACTGATAATGGATGATTAATGATCCAGTTTAGTATGTTGCTGCTTACTTTAAAAAAAGTCATTAGCCAAAGCATTGTGAAGAAATAAGGAATCACATCCTATTTGAATATACAAGTTGTGCTGAGCTTCAATGGATCTTCTCAATATTCCCTTTTCAAAACAAATATTTTATCACTGTTCAGATTTTTTCTAGGCTACTTATGTCTTGGCCAGATTATCACTTTTCCAGGAATGACAAATCTATAAACTTATTTAATTTTGTTTTCTTTTATTATTTTTTTCTTCTCTCATGTAGCTATTCTTGGCATGCATACATTGATGAGTAACCAACAATATTATGAAGCACGAGGGACTACAGCTATCGTCAACAAAGAAGGATTGGACAGTAAGTAAGATTTACAACACTACAATAATCTAACAAAGGGAGTCAAAAGCAGCAATTATAGTTAATAAAAAAGTATAGATTCAGATTAAATCCAGATTCAAGAGAGGAAAGCAGATTCAGAATATGTGAGAGTGCTCATGTCATACTCTGTGAAGGCACATTAATTCAAAAGGTGCCAACAGGTATGTATGTTTCCACACTGTTCAGAATCACTTTTTCCCCTTCAAATCCAGATAATTGCTCAACACTTATATTTGTTTTTTTGTCCCCATATAATTCGATGTGTTCTTACATTTAATGAAAAGAGCAGAAGGCAGTGAAAACAAAGGAATAAACATGAGTTCCAAGTGGCTCCAAATATCTCAGAGTCCTTTTGAAGATCCGTCTAACAATTAGCTTGCTGCTTGGAAGGACTTTTCACCTGTTGAATTTAAACTCTGTAATATTAAGTGGAACTGCTTGTCTCCATCCTTTTTTTTTTCTTTCTTTCTCTTGCCTTCTCTTATTAAGCATCTCCAGAATCCAGTGCTTTCATGGAAATTACAAAAGCAGTGTCGTGCTGTTTGCAAGGCAAATTTTGCCCCTTTGTGCATTTGTGTAATCACAACATAGAGCTTTTACGGACCATACCTTTTAATCACTGAATCTTCCTTTTCCTCCTCAGAACAACTTTCCTCTTGCTCCAGCTCTATTCTAGTTATTTCTTTTTCTCTCTTTGGTGTGTGTTTCTATTGGAAGGAAGAAGGAGATTATGTCAGCATGTGTTTGTGAGAATGATTTGCATTTCTGAGTAAGAAACAGAATAGTTGGTATCTGTAGATAGTGTTAATTAAATCTGTGAATGCATCTTATTTTACAAGCAATAATTTTAATTAGTAGTTCTTAATTTAGTTAACACCTTTTTTGCATAGTTCCTGCTCTGTTTTTGAAGTTTTAACAAGTATCTATACACAGAGAGAGAAATAGGTCAATAACTTATTGTCAGGGCAATAATAATCTCCAAATTTGGTTTCAATTGGAGTCAGCAAATCTAGTTTGATAAGATGGGGAAACTGAGCATTGGATTTGCTGGAATTATAAGTTTTCTTCTCCTTAGTTTTTCTTTCAGAGAATCATCTTTAATTTTTAGGTAAGGATGCTAATGGCACTTGTGTAAAGTACATTGATCACGTTAATCCATATCTCCATCTTTGGAGTCATATGCCCTGGGAAAAGTCACTTCTTTGAAATAATCTCCAGGGAACGTTACTGATTAGTGCTTTTTATCTAGGATTGATTGTTATAGAGAAACAGGTTCTCCTCTATAGAGCAGATCACTTGAGAATGATGAAATTATTAATACTGTAGAATTGTTAAATTTAATTGTACTGGAGTTTCAGAAAAATACACATTTTAGAATTGATTAGAGAACCACTTTTTCTAAATACATGCTTATATAACATGAAAACCTTTTCTCCTAATTTCTGGTGAGGGGGAATCTTTTTCATGACATACAATTTGTCCTTGTTCACTAAATAAGCAAATACATTGTCAATATCTACAATGAATGTAGATTTTTAAAAAAACAGTTATGATGAAGCACAGAAAAAATAGCTTTCCTTCCTAGCATGCAGTTTATGCACCAATTTTTTTTCAACCATGAATTTCAGAAAATAAGACATTCAAATGTATTTTCCCCCTTTTCTTTGGTCTCTAAACTGAAAAAAAAAAACAAATCTTAAAAACAAAGTCCAAACAAAATCTATAAATCATACTATTCTCTCACTACAGCTGCTAAGAGACATAAGACATTATTATTATATACATTTATTTATAAACTTATTTAAATTCAAATTCTTCAACATGGGATGACACATGCCTGCATCTGTCTCCTCTGTGCATCTGTAAGAGGCATATGAAAGCATTTTTTTAAGAAAATAGAATAAAAAGGAGCTTACTTATCAAGGTACCAAAGCTGAGTCTGTTCCATGTCTTTCCAAACAACATTATAGATATTTTCATCCCCACTTGGCCAATAAGAACTTACAATTATCAGGGGTTGGTACTGAACTTATTTTAATTTATTTTCATAAGAATCCAGCATCAAAGAATCAAATTCTTCCATTTATACCCTGAGTGAAAGAAATGCTGTTAGTGTTTGGGGATAAACCCCCGAGCAGAGTGCACAGCAGCAGTCTAACCAGGCAGCCAAATGAGAGAGAGAGGCTGGGCCCAAGAGTATACACACACTAGAGACAAAAACACTGTTTGTGGTTTTAAATAGATATTTAATTCACACAGAGATTAAGAATAGTCATTCAGTCCATATGTCAGTATCCGGTATATCTAGTCTATAAACAGTAAATGCAATGTCTTTATCTGCTTGTATTTCTTCTTCTTCTGATAACTTTCTCTCAAAGACAATGCTGAGTATGAACAGCTCACCAAGTAAACACAGTCCTTTTGTTCAGTAGAAAGAAGTATCTTGCACAGTAGACATCTCATACAGGAGTAAAACAGTAGGCAAACAGCAGACAGACCAGAGACCAGTAACACCAGGAACCAGGAACTCGAAAACAGGATCAGAAACCAGGAAGTGTTACGTCTCTCTCACTGCCTCTTATTGCAGCTTACAACCGCACCCATAATTATGCAATGACATTGCAGTTTTTGAGCTTAAAGCTGCAAACACTTAAACCTAGGTTTTATATATTCATTCACCCAAACCAGTTGGTGTATCCATATACCCAACATACTCCCCTTTTGGGTGACATAAATATATAATGCCTTTACATTCTAAACCCATATTTTTCACAACTCTCTAGGTGCTTAATGGCACCTTGGGCTTTAGTAAAATTATCAGCTATATTGTCCTCTGACATACAGTACTCTAGCTGTATCAATTTACTATTTACAGATTGCCTTACATTCAGATATCTCAAATCTGTATGCTTGCTCCTAGTTTTTACTGCAATACTTGTAGCCATTTGAATTGCTGCCTGATTATCTTCATGTACAACTATAGGGTAATTTACAGTTATACCCATATCTTTCAACATTTGTTTATACATAATCAACTCAGTACATAATAGTGATAAACAGGAGAATTCTGCCTCCATCGTAGACAAACTTATATGCTGTTGTCTAATTGACTTCCAACCTATTAATGTCTTACCCAGCATTATGGCTGTTCCTGAAGTCGACTTTCTTGTATCTCTTTCTGATGCAAAACTAGCATCTGCATAAGCACTCAATATGAGATCACCTTCTGGTTCTAAATACAGTGCATGGTGTAATGTACCTTTAAGATATCTTAAGATTCTTTTCAGTGCTATCCAGTGACATTGAAGCGGGTCATTATTGTGTCGTGCCAGCTGATTAATACTAAAAGCTATATCTGGCCTTGACCAATTGCTAATATATGATAAGCTACCAATCAAAGATTGATATATTGCCTTATCAAACTTGGGACTTTGAGTATCCATTTTACAAATATCCTGACTCATAGGAGTCTTAACAGGCTTACAAAGTTCCATTTTATAATCTATTAGCAATTTAGATATCTTATCTTCCTGAGATATCTTATAACCTTTCTGTGTTTTCACTATATTTAAACCTAGATATCTCTTTATCTCACCTAATTGCTTGATTTTTATTTTCTTGGCTAATGATGTGATTATTTCATTTGCTTCATCATTAGTCTTAGTTATCAGAGCAATATCATCAGTAAACAACAATAATGATACTTTCCCATTCTTTTCCCTCTTAAATAGACATGGATCGGCTAAACCAGCTTTAAACCCTATATTGTTCAGTTCCTTCACAATATACTGGTTCCATTCATAGCCCGATTGTTTGAGACCATATAGGCTCTTCTTTAACAACCAACAATCATTATTATTATCACCTTTCAATCCACTAGGCTTTTTTATATATACAGTATGTCTTAGTGGAGCATGCAAGTAAGCAGTTTCCACATCTAAATGGTTAACTATATACTTCTTGCTTGCTGCCCACACTAAGGCTGCCCTTAACGTTGCTGCTTTAAGACTAGGTGCAAATACTTCATCATAGTCATTTGCACTTTGTCTAAAACCTTGGGCTACTAATCTTGCTTTATGGATTATATTTCCATCCCTATCAGGTTTTATCTTAAAAATCCATTTGCAGCCAATGGGTTTTACACCAACAGGTAATCTCACATTATCATATACCTTCATATCCTTTCAATTTCAATTCCTTATTCATTGCTGCATACCAATTTTCTTTCTCTTTAGAAGGATACCTTTTAATCTCATCCACAGTAGATGGAACTCTATTTACCTGGCACACTGAGTTAGCCTGGTATCTATCAGGCGGTCTAGAAATACGTGTAGTTCTTCTGGGAATTACAGGGCTTGTATGAGGACTTTCTTGAGTTACTACCTGGTCCTTTTCCTCATCTTGCTGAGCTATTTCTTCCTTTTCTTCTTCTATGGGCACTATATCTTCCTGTACTTCTCTCTTTACTTCTTTCTTAAAGTTACAGGGATACTTAATGGGATTTTTGTAGGATTCAATAACCACCTCTTTATTGTTATCCTGTTCTAACTTATCCCATCCTACGTGCTCTAGAAATTGGGCATTGGCACTACATAACACCTTAGATGTGCCTTTCTCCCAAAATCTATATGCCCTATGGTTAGCTTGGTAACCAACAAAGAAAAATTGTTTAGCTCTGTGTTGCCCTTTACGCCTGAGTTGTGTAGGGATATGCACCCATGCTGGTGCACCAAATGTGTGCAGGTAACTCAGATCAGGCTTCCTGCCATGCCACATGGTGAATGGTATTTCACCAGTAGTTGAGTTAACCACATTGTTCAATAAGTGATTAGCACACATTGCAGCCTCCCCCCACAAAGAATCAGGTAATCCAGAATCAGTTAACATTGTTCTAACCATTGCCTGTAGTGTCTGGGCTCTTTTCTCTACAAATGCGTTGTGTTGTGGTCTGTATGGTGCAGATTTCTTATGCTCTATACCAGCTGCCTTTAATCTATTCTGGAATTTGCTATTAACAAATTCCGTACCATTATCTGTCACCAAGGTTATCAGTTGCCGTTTAGCCTTTCTTTCTGCAAACTTTAACCAGTTGAAGAAATGTTGATATGTTTCAGTTTTGCTTTTCATTAGGTAGCAAAACCCATATCTAGAGTAATGGTCCATAATACTCAATATATACCGAGCACCCCCCATACTGGGTTTCTTTGGACCTATAATGTCTGCAAATACTACTTCTAAAGGTTCTTTAGTTTTAAAACCATTTAGCCTATTTGCAGGCAATATTTTACTCTTATCTTCACAGCAGACATTACAACGCAAATATTTCTCACAGGGTTTTAACCTTATCCCTTCAGATAACTCTACTGTACGTTTTAGCATTTTAAAATTTACATGCCCCAAACGCCTATGCAATAAATGGATACAATCATCATGAGGCTTGGTATTGTTAAATACAGTCTGTGCCTCCCCTTTCTTACTATCATGTAAGACATACAATGCTCCATTTAAAGCTGCAGTTACCTTTGTGTTATCCCTTTCCAGTATGCACTTATTATTCTTAAATGTAACCACATATCCTAGTTTATCTAATTCTCTTACAGAAAGTAAGTTCATCTTTAACTGTGGTACATACAACATGTTTATATTCTGTTTTAAACATGGACAATATGCAATACCTTCACCCTTGGCCTTGAGGTGCCAACCATTAGCGAGTGATATATGCTGAGAGCTTGTAGACATTTTTATAAACTTTGTCTTATCTCTCGTGATGCAGTGGGATGCTCCACTGTCCACCACCCATATATCACTCTTCATATCACAGTTGCTGAATGTGGCTAGTTCAAAGGATTTCTTTGGCTTCTTTAAATTCTGACGTTTTCCTTTTCTGCAGAATCTTGCCAAATGTCCTCTGCCTCCACAATTAAAACACTTTTTAATTGTGTATGCCGTCGAAGATAACTTCTCTTCTTCCGGGTGCTTTACCTTGCATAGCTGGTTTCTTTCAGGCTTTGAAGATAATTTCTCTTCATTATTAGGCTTATCTTCCCTCAGCTGGTCACGTTCACTCCTTCTTCTGGCTTCTTCTAATAGCCTGCCGGTTATCTCAGTTACTGATAAACTGTCTTTTGGCAATACCTCTAATGCAGTCACAAAATCATCATAGCTTTGTTCCAAAGAAGACAGTATAATGTATACTTGTTGCAACTCATTAAATATAAGCTCTTTTTCTTGTAATTCTTGAAAAATGCTTTTCATACAGTTTAAATGAGTCAACATGTCTCCATTTTTCTCAAGATGTGTTCTAAACAGCTTCCGTGTAAGATTGATATGAGCTCCTACACTGTCTCGAACATAAATCTTCTTGAGATTATCCCAGCACTTGGCAGCACTATCCACTCCACGGATATGTATCAGTTGCTGGTCTGAGAGAGTGAGTCCTATGATGCACAAAGCCTGTTCATTCTTTTGTTTATAGTCCTGTATCTTTCTGGCATCCTCATCATCAGTAGGATCCAAATTGGATACATCTGGTGGGTTTGTAATTATGTCCCACAAACCTTCTCTTCGTAGCAGTAAACTACACTTCATTGACCATGAAACATAGTTTGTTCCATCTAACCTGGATATCATGGACAGACTTGGCAAATTTACTTGTGCCATTGCTCTGCAGAAAAATAACTATTCAACAAACAGTTTGTCTTTACAGCAATGTGCAACTCACCCCAAAAACTCTCACTGGTATATCCTGGTTAGCTAGACTGTGCACACTGCTGGGCCCATAACCAATGTTAGTGTTTGGGGATAAACCCCCGAGCAGAGTGCACAGCAGCAGTCTAACCAGGCAGCCAAATGAGAGAGAGAGGCTGGGCCCAAGAGTATACACACACTAGAGACAAAAACACTGTTTGTGGTTTTAAATAGATATTTAATTCACACAGAGATTAAGAATAGTCATTCAGTCCATATGTCAGTATCCAGTATATCTAGTCTATAAACAGTAAATGCAATGTCTTTATCTGCTTGTATTTCTTCTTCTTCTGATAACTTTCTCTCAAAGACAATGCTGAGTATGAACAGCTCACCAAGTAAACACAGTCCTTTTGTTCAGTAGAAAGAAGTATCTTGCACAGTAGACATCTCATACAGGAGTAAAACAGTAGGCAAACAGCAGACAGACCAGAGACCAGTAACACCAGGAACCAGGAACTCGAAAACAGGATCAGAAACCAGGAAGTGTTACGTCTCTCTCACTGCCTCTTATTGCAGCTTACAACCGCACCCATAATTATGCAATGACATTGCAGTTTTTGAGCTTAAAGCTGCAAACACATAAACCTAGGTTTTATATATTCATTCACCCAAACCAGTTGGTGTATCCATATACCCAACAAATGCTGTTAGAAATATTGTAAACTTTAGGACAGTGATGGCTAACCTTTTTGTCATTGAGTGCCAAAAGTGCAGGAGAGAGAGCGTGCACCCATAATGCAATGCATGCCCGCCCCCCTGCTTATGCACGCGGGACCCCCCAGTGCTCTCCCTGTGCATGTGTACATGTCTCCCGCATGCACCCCGCCTCCCATGCATGCGCAGCAGATACCCGAAAATCAGCTGGCTGGCAGGAGGCGCACGTGTATGTGCAGTGGAACTGAGCTGGGGCAAATGGCTCGCCTTCCCGTAGAGATGGTTCTGCGTGCCACTTGCGGCATGCGAGCTGTAGGTTCGCCATCATAGCTTTAGGAGATCAGGGTTGAAACCTACAGGATGAGTAAGAGTGAGGCTACTACTCTTTGTTCATTGTATTACTAATGTCTGGTCAGAAGCAAATAGACATGGATCTTTATCTCTTTCACTCATGTAGGTATAATTAAGCCCACCCAGTATAAACCAGTTCCTGATGAGCCAAATTCAACCAATGTAGAAGAAACTTTGGAACGGGTAAAAAACAATGATCCAGAACTTCAGGAAATTAATCTCAACAATATTAAGGTATGGATTCTTTTCTACCTGGGTTTGCCTTGAGTAGGCAGAGGGGTCAAAATATGTATTATGGTCTACTAAATTACTGTGCCAAAAAGATAATAAAGTCAGGTGCAACTCATTTAATGACTGCCTTAGTAACAGAAATTCAGATTCCAGTTGTGGTTGTAAGTCAAGGAGTGTTTGTACAGAAATACTGTGATTACCCAGGGTGGGATACAAAACAAACACAGTCACAGAGAACAGGTGAAGCCCCTTTTATTCCTTCACTTTGCCTCTAAGCTCCAAATATCTTTGATGGAAGATAAAAAACTCCCACACGGTTACACGAAGATGGAAAAAAGCAACACAAACAAGGCAAGATAAGGACTGGACGATGTCCACAGATAACTTATACTGGGAAGGACGCTCATTTCAGAGAGGAACTATAAACTAGAGATATTTACACACTTTGTTCCCAGCGTTTGCCTATACACATCCATACGCTTATTCAGTTGTCACAGCTGCAGCCCATGAAAAGGATCAAGGCCGTCTCCTCCTGAGGAGACCATATCTCTTCCTTATCCTCTCCTCCCTGCGTGCCCTAGGATGGATAGGGGATGGGATGGGTCCTCCTCTGACTGCTCAGCTGCCCTCTGCCCTTCCCCAGCCTCCTCCACAACCTCCAGAGCCCCACTTCTACTCCTGAGAGAGTTCCTTCTCTCCCTCAGAGTCTCCACCAGAGACATGACAAATCCATTATTTGGGGTTTATTCATAATAAAGAGGCTCGCTACTGACATTTTCCAACATTTTTTAAAGATGTCATAGACATAGGCTAACTTTGAATGGTCACCCATTCAAGTATTTACCAAATTGGACCTGCATTCCCTTTTTCCAGCTCAACCAAGGTTTGCTGTATGCTGCCATTTGCATTCCCCTCTCCATGACACAGGAAGCTCTATAGCAAAAGTCTTCAAACTTGGCAAGTTTAAGATTTGTGGACTTCAACTCCTAGAATTCCTGAGCTAACATGACTGGAGAAGGAATTCTGGGAATTGAAGTCCACAAGTCTTAAAGCTAAAGTTTGAAGACCCTTGCTCTGGAGAATAAAGGCAATGACTTTTCCCTCCATTACTTGAACTGACTTTTTAAAAAGGTATCTTTTCCACACCAGAACTACAGTTGAATCATAAAGTAGAAGTTAAACTGAGATGGTAGTTCTAAAACAATATATATCATTCTTTCCATCAAAAAGCAGTCAATCATTTCAGAGAAAATATTGTTGGCATTAATGTGACAGATGCTTTCGCTGTCTATCTGTCTGATATTTAACATATGAAACAAAGCTGAAGCTGCAAAGAAAACCAAGTGACTGCTGTTTTTTACACATGTTTTGCTCCAGGCACATTTTGGACTATAATTCTAAATCAAGGAAGAATCTAAAGTAATGCAGAAGGACCAAAAGGACTTACTACTTTCCAAGTGCAGTTGCTTGATTTTCTTTGCAATATGTTTTACCACATTCTACCATTTTTTAAAAATGAAGTTGAGGTTCCTACCTTCTGTTCCCACTCCTCATTATCCAGGCAAGATGGGTGGTATGTAAGTTAAATAAATAAAATAAAATGATTCCAAATGGGTTTATTTTTTGATTCAGAGTTCAGCAGGGGAAAGGTAGCATAATAGCACCGAACTGACATGTTTGAAATAATTTAAAGGGTGTTACTGGATTTAGGAGATGCCTGATTCCTTGGAATTTGTGGTTATGTCCCAGCAGAAACAGCTTACATCCCCCTTGTCTGATGTTTCTCTTTTAAAGGATATTCCTGTGCCTATTTTGAAAGCCTATGTTGAAGCTCTGAAGACTAACACCTACGTGAAAAAGTTCAGCATAGTAGGAACAAGAAGTAATGACCCTGTTGCTTTTGTAAGTGTCAGATGACTTGCACCTAATCTTCTCAGGAAAGCTTTTATTGGGATTACCTCCTTTAGTGACTTCCTATTTGGTTGAAATCCAAGTCTCATATAAGAACACTGCCTTTTCACAAGAGGGTGATCAAGATGGGGAGGAGATTGGAAACCAATTCCTGTGAGGTACAGTTAAAAGAATGGGTACATTCAGTCTGGAAAAGAGATGATTGAAATAAGATGTGATAGTAGTTTTCAGAAGTAGGGTTGTCGTATAGAAGAGGGAGTGAACTGGTTTTCTGCTGGGCTAAAAACTAGGACCAGAAACAGTGGGTGGAAACTATAGAGAAGGACATTCTGATTAGTCATGGGATTTATTTATTTTAAGGAATTTCCAGATAATAAGAGTAATTCCAGGTAACAATAATTATTAGATTAGGTTGCATATTTTTCTTCACTGGAGATCTTCAAACAGAGGCTGAATAGCTCCTTGTCCAGAACGCTTTAGCAATTCCTGCACTGAGCAAGAAATTGGGACGTATGGCTCTTTCACACAGCTCTTTGAACTATGCTATTTCTTATTCAGTGGTTCCGGCTTCTAATGAATCATACTTGTTGTAAGCCGTTTGTTTGACTTATGACAGACGTGGTTGACAGAAACAGAAGAAATTGGGGCAATGGGTAAAGAAGGAAGGGGACTGAGTATGTTAAGCTTCCAAGCTGTCAACCTCTGAGGAACTCATTCTGTAAATTCTACAGTGGAAAGATCCACTGAAAGGCTGCAAGTTCTTAGAACAGAGGTCTCCAAACTTAGCCACTTTAAGACTTGTGGACTTCAACTTCTGGGAGTTGAAGTCCACAAGTCTTAAAGTGGCCAAATTTGGGGACCCCCCGTCTTAGAAGAATACAAATCCCTACAGCTAAAATACAGCCCCTTTAAAAAGGTAACTTATACTCTTGAGGCTTGTCATATGTTCAGTCTTAGGTTTCTTGGTAGCAGAGCGGTACTCTTTACAAAGAACTCTCTATCTAATCATTAACCAAATTTGAGGACTTCTGTTGTTGCAAATGAAGGTAAATGTATGTGTCCCAGGATAATGTTGCAGGATCCAAACTGAGTCCGTCTCCAGGACCAAAGCTTTATTCTTCCAAGCTGTTCAGCTCATGCTGGAGCCCATCATTGGGGGACATCTCTGGAGAGAGAGTGGTTCCCCAATGATGAACTGCAGCACAAGTCTGAAAGTTTGGAAGAATAAAGCTTTGTTACCAGTGACTGACTCAGATTGGATCCTGTAACTTCTATTGTTATCCTCATAGCTGATTTCCAATCACTAAAAGCTAATTTCTATTTTCACATGAAAAACAATCTTATGTTAATTTGTTCATTATTAGATTTATATCCTGCCTTTGCTTTGTACAACTTCCTTGGGCTGTTGGTTGGCAGCTGTGAGCTGAACTAGCCAAAGGTCTAATTTAGCAGGGCCCCACTAATGTTCCTCACAATAACAACCCTCTGATGTGTCAGAGCTTCCTTGTGGGTTTCTCAGTCACCCAAAAGATAAAATAGAAAACTCTGGTTTGAGTCAGTAGTGTAGTTAAATTATGACCAAAAAAAGCATTCTTGTATTAATGATGCTGTCATTAAACCTTTGTTTAAAGTTATTAGTAACAAGTATATACAAGTATTTTGCCTTTCTCTTTGTCTTCTCTTTCACTGGAAGGCGTTGGCAGAAATGATAAAAGAAAACAGAGTATTGAAGAGCTTAAATGTGGAATCAAATTTTATTACTGGATCTGGAATCCTGGCCCTGATAAAAGCACTGCAGAACAACACAACACTAATTGAACTCAAAATTGACAACCAGGTAACCTGTGTAGAATAAGATCAGCTTCCACCAAATTTTACAATCCCAGCATTAACTACCTCTTCCATTTTAAATCTGGACTTTGTATTACAACACTGAAATAGAAGGACACTTGAGGATATCAGGGGGAATAGCCAATGAGCATTACATATGCTTGTCTTTTATATTCAGCTTAGAGATGAAACAGGTCTGTGTAGATCAGTATTTCTTAATCTTCGCATCTTGAGGCTGTGTGGACTTCAACTCCCAGAATTCCCTAAGGAGTTCCGGGAGTTAAAAGTCCACACAGCCTTCAAGCTGCCATGGTTGAGAAATGCTTGTCTGTACTTACTGTACAAGGATGATGGATGTTTCCGGGTGGCTACAGTGCTTTAGAAATGCTATGTGTACTTTCATTCTTTGATATCCTCAATCAAAGGCTTCCTATTGCACGTGGAGGGTGTGGGAGTGTAAATGACACCTGGCATAAATGTCTTTTATTCTATCCTGACACCTTAAATTGTTGGTTGCTAGAGCAGTATATTATTAGAGCAGATTAGAGCAGAGAATTTTCAGTCTAGATTTCTTTAAGGTCTAAATTGTCTAGATCTTAATTTCTCCCAGACAAACCTGGGTCTCCAATATTACAAATACTTTTATTAGCCTCTTTCTTTCTAGCTTTGGTAGGTTATCATTCCTCCCATCCCAGTCACAGGCAACTCTTCCTCCTATTACCTCTTCCCCTTTTCTAGCATAGTAGAGGGGGGCATTCTGCTCCCTTTTGATGAACTTTCTCCTTTGTACTGCCACAATATGTAGGCATAAACCTGCAAGCAGCTAAAATTCAAGTGTTTCTATGCTATTTTTTTCCTATTCTTTTTTAAGTGCCAGCTTTTGGGCAACAAGGTAGAAATGGAGATCGCCAGTATGTTGGAAAAAAACACCTCTCTCTTGAAATTTGGTTATAACTTCACTCAACAGGGACCCAGACTTCGGGCTTCCAATGCTATGATGAACAACAATGACTTAGGTGAGATTTTTTTCATAAAAGTATGGGTTCTTGGGGCGGACATGATCATGTTTCTTGATTCGTTACTCCAAGAGATAGCATGGTTATATATTAGCTTTCTTTCATTGGCTGGTTGAAAATTCTGGGAGTTGTAGTCCAGCACTAACTGAAGTACATCAGGCTGGGAAAGATATTGTTTCTTGGCTCCCTGGTGGGCGGAAGAGATTGCTTTTTTCTTATCTTTTTGCGGTTCATCCATTTTCCTTCATTCAATATTTATGGGGGTGGGGAGTGCTGGATTCATATGTGGGAAGGATTTTTGTGAGGAATGCAGGGTGAATGTTGCTTGAGATCAGATTTTACAAAGGAATATCACAAATTGGCATATTAAAAGGAGAGAGACCAAGATTCTACCTAGAATTATAAAAACAAGCCAAACAAATAAATAAATACAAGAAATGGACTCCTTCATTAGAATTGCAGCTAAAGTTCCTGTTTCAGTTGGAAGCTTTGAAATATGTGGAAAGGTAGGTCTTGATTTTTTTTTTTTAATGAAAAAGCATCAGAGTTTTAAAACGTGGTCTCTTTGCCTCAATTCCCTGGCAGCTATTCCTGCAGTATTCAAAATATGAGTTTGACATTGATTTTGTTTAGGGTTTTTTTTTGATGTTGCCAAACTTTTCAAGAGAAAAAAAATGCTTATATCAAGTGGGATGTAATTAGTGGTAGATGAGCCTGCCTTCAGATGTTTCCAGTCACTGGTCTGGGACTCTGGACCAGTATTACCTGCTGTCTTAACTTGCAGTATTTCTTCATGGACCTGGAAATCCTTTTATAGAAAATTATTTGCATTCAGTCAGGACAGTTTGCATGTAAAGCATGCAGCATATACAGTATAAAGAATAGAGAGAGATATTACAAACTCTCTAGCTCACAAACAGTGGGAAATCTTGACCTCTTGTGGAACTACAAATTAGCTTAAGGGTTTCACTAGGGCTTATAGAAGCTCAAACCTATTGAAAAAGGACCTGCTCTGCAAAATATGTTGTGCCTGTATTATACTGCATTCATGGAAATATGGAGAAGAAACTATATGTAGCTCAGGGTTGACCTGTGGAGTCTTTGATGCTCTCTGAGCTTGGTTGTTGGCTTTCAGACATTTCATTACCTGACTAGGTAACATCCTCACTGGTTATCATCACTGACGACGTTACCTAGTTAGGTCATGAAACATTTGCAAGCAAACAGCCATGCTCAGAGAGCACCAAGGATTCCATAATGCACGAAGCTTCTGTCATTGATTGGATGAGCAGAAGTACTGTAATAGCAAGGAAGAGCCCTATTACATGGGGAGCAAGCTATCACGATGATTTATTAGTCCAGATTTTGTAAGTAGAACCAGGTGTCAATTGGCTGGGGACTGGTCTCAGTTGACCTCCTTGTTGGAAGAGCTCTACAAAAAATATCTGACTTAGTTCTTATTTGCAGCTCGTATCCATCGAAGTGACGGTCCCTGACATAACACCTCAGCCCTGGAACTGGAAGATGTATAAGTATTTCCCTGTAATCCCCTCTTGGCAATTGCTTTACTCTCCTTCCCAGATTGGGAAGTAGTAGTGCTTCTCTGCTACTCCACTTGGTTCTGACTATCCCCTTCCACTTCTGTTCATAGATTTCTCTAGGATGTCCTTTTTTTTTTTCAGAAATAAACTGTCTTATTGGAAGGAAAATTCCTCCTATCTTCATGGTTGAATGACTGTGACTCTTTCATTCTGTCCTTGCTCTTCCTTTGCCTTCTGCTTTCTTTTGTGATTGACTTTTGCAATTGAATATCATGTGACTTGAGAAGGGAACAATAGTTGTTTAAAAACAACCTTTCTCAATGCAGACAGTCCCAAAGGTTTTCAGCCCAAGCACAGATCATGTAGCTGTCCAACCAGGACTAGGATAGATGCAGCTCTGGTGGCCTAGAGGTGGAGCTCTCACCTCACAATCAGGAGCCTGTGAGTTCGATCCTAGGTAGAATATTTGGAATAGACTCTCCTGCTGGAGCAGGGGGTTGGACTAGATGACCTCCAAGGTCCCTTACATTCAATCTGATAAAATTCAATCTGATTCCTTCCATTCAATCTGATAAAAACAGGGCAGCACTTATTTTTGTCAAGAAAAAACACCTGGTGTATCTATTTTGTGAAGTTACTTCAACAGCTGGCATTTAACTTGATTTTTTTCAACCAGGTGAAGATATTTAAATGTTTATTCCCATGTACAAGACCTTGTAGTCTTTCCACAGTGGGGAAAAAAATCAAACTGCTTGACCGTTTCAGCCAAAAACTTGCCTTTTGCACCCTTTCCTTTCAGTTGCAACTCTTCTAACTAGAGTTGCTTTTTCCTGAAGAATCGTTAAGTGGGAAACTGCAACCAGAGTTACTTAATTAAGAATCCAATTGGAACTAATTTCTGCAGAAATTTGGAGGGGGAGAGAAGAAATAAAGCAAACAGGCTGAGTCGAGTTTTCTTCTTAGTCTAATTGCAATGGACGGTTACATATTTTAAGGCAGGGTTTTTCAAACCGGGCTGTCCAAGGAAAAACTTAAACTGAGTTTTGTGGAACTAATGGGATAAAAAAAAAAACTCCGCAAGGAACAAATGAGAAAAAGAAAACTTTGAATACAGCTGACCATATACTCTCACCTCAACAATGCTCTTCAGGGGCATCAATAGCAACACAGTCAGGGCAAGGATTGTCAGTTGATATGAGCAGCTTTTTTGATCAGGGATTCTGATTTCCCCCCCAACAGGTTCTGCAGCCTGAAAATTTGAAAACACCTGCTCTAGACAGAGGGTGTGGTCTTTTTGTGCATATTTGCTTTTTAATTTTCTTAACATAAGGATCGCTTCTGATTTGATAGCATTGCACTGTTGATTTATTAGAATTCTAGGAATTCCAGTTTCAGTCCTGGGGGAAAGGATGTAATAGTTCTTAGTACTTCACAAAAATACGTTTTCCAAGATTGATTAACCACAATAAAGGCACAAAAGGAGCCCAGGCAATTAATTCAGCCTAGGTTAGTGTTTTCAGACATTTGATTTCTCTCTTTAAATACCCAACATTAAATTGGTGAAGTTTGTTCAATGTTGAGAGGTTTTAGTATTCTAATTGTTGCACCCGACTTGTCCTTCTCTCTGATGGTCTTGTAATTCAAGATTTTAGAGTATTTATGGACCTCCCTATTTTTATACATAAGGCATGTATTCTGACCTCAACTGTGTGTTTTTTTTTCCCTCAGTGAGAAAAAGACGACTTGCAGACCTGACTGGACCCATCCTTCCCAAGTGTCGAACTGGAGTGTAGTTTTGGTTGTGGAGATGTGTCTGTAAGCTTGCATTGGTTTTTGATGGCTTACAGAAGCGGAGTAAATGTGCGGTGATTTTATGCAGCTTGTTTTTCATACGACACCCTTACTCATGAAAATTTTAAATTAAATAGTTATTTTAGGCAAAGGTCTTCATTATTGATTGGTAGAATATAACATTTTTATTTTTAAAGAGTAATCCAAAGTTTTAGCCTGTCAATCATAAGGTGCAATTCTGAATTCTGGTGAAAGATATCATGGCTCAGGAACAGCTTGAAGTTATAGTCAGATTACAGCCTAGTTTTTTGTATGGATTTGTGCGTGTGTGAGTGCTCTGATATGCATGAGTAATTAGTAACAATAAAAATAGCAATACTGCTCTGTAAATGTAGCAGAAGTGTTAAAAAATACTTTATTTTGAAAGAATTAGAAAGATTCTGCTAATTTGACAGCATTTTTATCATCCCAATATACATAATCACTTTAAAGACTTGAGAATTGCAACCAGCCAGCAACCTTCAGAATCCTAAATTGCAACTGAGCATTTACAATCAACTATTATACTTAAAGCAGCTCACAGCCCTCCAGCACAAAAATATGTAAGGCCACTGTTTCCCTAAGCCAGGGTTTCTCAACGTTGGCAATTTTAAGGTGGTGGCTGGGGAATTCTGGGAGTTGAAGTCCACCAGTCTGAAAGCTGCCATGGTTGAGAAACTCTGTCCCAAGCAATAGTCACAAGAAAGGCAGCTGCTGAATGGGATGTTGGTTATTTCTAATTTTCCTGAAGAACTGAAGTTAAAATATAGATTAAATCTGATAAATCACACAAGGGTGTGTCAGGCCTCTTTATGCTTGCAAAGTGAACGTTTTATTTTTGTATTATGTTTCTGTTTCACTATCTCGTAGCGATAGCTGTCTCCCTGATCTAACATGCTTTTGCAAAAAGCTGCATGGGATATAATGCTTGCAAGCTTAATTTGAAGTTCTGGATTCATTCCAGTCCATTTGCTCTGCAATAACAGAGTAATTAGTACCTAGGCAAGATTTGCCAATCTCCCTACACCTCTTCTCGCTGCAGAAGTCTTCAGTACTTCCTTGATGGAGGTTGACCTTCCTTACATTCTGCAGACAATGGCTGGAACTTGAAGCCATAGAAATATGATTTTGTCTCTTGCCAAATGGGGGTACCATTTGCTTTTGTGTCTCCCACTTGACAGTGTCATATTCTGCCCTCCCCAAATGGAGATGAGAATTCCACAGCTAAGGAACATGGTGAATTTCCATTGATGCTCATTTAGTATTATTAGAACCTGTAATGATTCAGAGCGGTGAGCATCCAGGAACAGGCATAGCTTTAATCTTTGGACTCATTGTTCATCCAAAGAAAGATTGGAGGATTTAAAACAGCAAAAAGGATGACATTATTATTAAATTATTATTATTATATCTCTGTGCAATTTAAGGCAGTATACATAAAGCTTCCTCCTATTTACAGACATTTTAGATGTTGAACATGCCCTTTAAATTTTGAAACATCTCTTCCCTAAAACTGGGGAGAGTTTGACTTGTTTTATGGGAATTAAGGAGCAAAAAGAGCACCTGTCCCTAACACTCCTGAAAATGAATCAAAAGATTGAACCCCTCTTACTCTAATTATATAATATTAGCAACCATAATTCCTATGGGCCAAAGTGTAATCCTCAGGATGAAAAAGCTCATCTTTACCCTGCAATACAGCCCAACTCACAGTCAACAAATGACCTCCCATTATTTCTGTTACTGCTAGTGGGCAGCATTCATAACTGGCACAGAATTCTATGCAACTTGTTAAAATTAATGGCGAATGCATTACAGCCTCCCCTGTTGAATTGAGACCCATTTTTCTATTTCTTTCATTGTTTGTAAATTAGGCCGTTCTAAAGCATCACATGTTAGAACCTCAAGCTGTCTTGGCGGAAAACTCTAACTATGGTTGAATCCTTGTCCTCAGTGCAATTTCTTCTGAGAGGAATCTAATCACGCCCTGAAACTTCGACAGCAGCTGGAACTGAAGAGCTGCTCAACTGTCCCACACAATTAAACTCCCTCAAATCCCATTAAAACACACCTCAGAACCACATCTCATGCAATCATGAGGGAGTATAACTTCAGGGTGTTGTCAGATACATTCCACTGGTACCCGCTGCCGGGTCCCTGTACATTCACATTCCTCTTTGAAGGTTTGTCTTGAAGGTGCCAAAGCCAGTGTAAGGCCTTTCTCCTGGCAGAGAGGACAGCAGGCTGTAAGCCCTTTTTGTTGGCATTGCTGGCATGTCAGGACAAGTTGACGGCAGCGCTGAGTAGAGCAAAGACGATACTGGTCCCAGAGTGTTCCACAGTAACGGCAAACTGGAGGGGAGGAAAGCAAAATTAGATTGGTTAGGGGGTATATGGTTACTGCTGACCCTATTTTTCTGACGATCTTAGGCAGAGTATGATGGGGTTCATACAGCTACCAATTACTATCCATGGTTTATTCAGTAAACCACAATGGATTGGGATTAATTGGGACAGCTAAGTCATAAATTGTGCTTTATGAGCACAGTTGTTGGGATCACACAGCACATTTAGCCTAAAACAAACATTCCACATTAGTTATTATGTACTGCATTTAGGCCCCATAATTATTCTGCAAGCTTACGCTAGTCGCGAGAGGCTCCTCCTTTTACAGTAAGCCTTAATTTAATGGACTCAAAAGGAGGGCCCATCTATTAAATCCAATTGTCCGTTAAATCTGATTATAGGTCATCTGTATCAGTATACATCTTTTGTGTACCGTGTTTCTTAGAAAATAAGACAGGGCCTTATTTTCTTTAGACCCATGAAAAAACGGCTAGGCCGTCTTTTCGAGGGGTTCTTAATTTCCCCCATACGCGCCTTGCCTCTCCACCGGGCTGCTGCTTTAGTGGCCGAAAGGAACACCCCACGTGCATCCTTGCCTCTCCAACGGGCTGTTTCTGTAGGGCCGAAAGGAGCTATTCCTCAAGCTTAACACAGACTGAGGGAAGAATGGCAGGCAGGAAAATTCCTCCTCCCCATTTTCCTCCCATTCTCCAGAAAGCGTCCATTCCAAAACTTCGGTGTTCGGAATGGAGGCTTTTTGGTGAACGGATGGAAAATGGGGAGGGGAATTTTCCTGCCTGTCATCCATTCCTCAAGCTCCCTCTCCCTCCCCATTTTCCTGCCTTTCGCAAAAACAGCTCCACTCCAAGCCTTCAGCGTATCCCAGGACCCTACAAGGCTTGTTGTAGCGTTGCGCATGCAAGCAGCGGTATCGCCATGAGGTTCGTCACATTGGCACAGCTCTTCAAGCACAACCCTCTAACGATTGCTGTGCCATTGCTGCGAGTTTGGATACACTGGCGCAGCCGCTCACAGCAGGATGCCAGCTGCACCAGTGTGATGAAGCTCACAGAGGTGCTGCCATTCATGAGTGCAACGCCACATCAAGCCTTGCAGGCTCTGCTGCAAGAGGAATGTATAACAGGCAGGAAAATTCCCCTCCCCATTTTCCTGCCTTTCATGAAAACGGCTCCATTCCGAACCTTCAGCACTGCAATCCTGGGAATACGCTGAAGGCTCAGAATGCCTCTGCTTCAGCACAGAATGACTTTTGCCCCTCTTTGCAGCTGAACAGTTGCCCCTCCCCCCGGGTACTCGCGCCACCATTCGTGCTGGCCATGGCCATCCCCCGGTCTTATTTTCACGGTAAGGGTAATATTAGGCCCACCCACCCACCCCAAAAAATCTTAGGATTGGCTTATTATTGGGGTAGGTTGTGTTCGCTGAGAAACACACTACTTACATATTTTTTTTAAAAAATGGCAATAAAACCTCCCGTTTAGCAAATTAAGCTTAAATGGGATTGAAGAACAAGTTTTTAAAAATGCCCATTGTATCTGAAGTCCATTAAACTCAGTATGTTAAACTGAAGGTTATCATATTCCTACAATCACAACCTTGTATTGCAAATTAGTTGAAAAATATGGCTTGTCTTCCATTTTCCCATGATAGAAGAAGGGCAGATAAGTGAACTTGAATTTCTCTGGTCCAAACTCAACATTTTAAAACACTTGAGAGAAGAGCAAGTATGTAACTTAATGAGGTACAGAATGTTCATTCTGGGTTTTAATTGTGTTTGCCCAAGCCATAGTCAGTATGTATGCCAGGATGAAGGATATGGGCAGTGAGTCTCTCATTTAAAAAAAAAAAAACCAAGTATAAAGGAAACAACTCTTGGTACTTGCAAATAATTTCTCCCAACTAGATGAACTGGACTGCAGCCTCTCATTAGGCCCAGCCATCTTGCTCTTCATACAAAGGGCAGCTAATTGAAGGAGGCCAAGCAGGAGGGAGCCCTCCTATAGTAGTTTGCAAATACCTGGCTTACAGGATGCATATAGCAAAAGTACCTGTCGGACTGAAAAGAATATATTTTACCTGAAATGACGTCACTGTTTGAGGAAATGGCATAACGTTCATCAAAAACAAAAAGCTTCCCTCTGTAAAACCCATCAGGAAATTCTTCTAGGTACTTGTGGATGCCACCTTTGAGATGATACACTTCTGTGCATACACCCTGGTTGAAAACAACACCACACCCAATATAGTTTTTGAAATTCTGAAAAGCCAACAAAAGATTCTACAATCTACCACCAGTTCGTTTATCAGAACACATGGACTATATCACTTGGCTCTATTTTGTTATGAAAGATTTATTTCATGAGAGCATATAAACCAAGCAAGGGGGGGAATTTTCTACGTTTTTCTTCTTTTTCAACAAAGACTGAGAAGTATTGGATTCTGTATCAACTAACAGCAGAAGCCAACCTGTTCCATATCCTAAAAACTAACCTCTAAAATCATGCTAGGCCATTCCCTATGAGGCCTAGCTCTAGAATGGGTGTCAAACTCAAGGCCCGAGGGTTGAATCTGGCCCGTGAGGTGCTTAGATCTGGCCCGCGGGGCTGCCCAGGAAACAGTGAAGGACCGGCCCATCGTGTTTCTGCCAGCAAAAACTGAGTTCGGGAGGGCCTCGGACTCTGTTTTGTCTGGCAGAGGCACCGTGGGCCGGTCCTTCGCTTTTCACTGGCAGAGGCCTAGCAAATTAAAAACAAAAGGAGAAATGTTTTCCCTTTTGCACTTGAGCATCCACGATGGGACAGGAAAGGAGAAAAGGAAAGAGGAAAGGGAAAAAGAAGGAAAGATGGGAAGAGAGCAAGGAAGGAAAAAGAAGGAAAGAGGGGGAGGAAGAAGAATGAAGAGGGAAGGAAAAAGAAGAAAAGGAAGGAAGGAAGGAAATTATCATGAGAAGGAGGGAGGGTCTGAGGGAAGTCTGCCTTAGCACTTGGCCACCACAGCTGCTCCCGACATGACTGACGTCAAGCTGTCCCCCCTACCCCCTGATGTCAAACACAACCCTAATGTGGCCCTCAAAGAAATCAAGTTTGACACCCCTGCTCTAGGGCAATGCTGTTCTAGATGTGTGACTTCAATTTACAGAACTGTCAGGGAAGCCAGTGTGATGGAGTGATTAAGGCACCAGGCTAGAAATTGGAACAGTGTACATTATAGTCCCACCTTAGGTACAAAGACAACCTGGTGATTTTGGGGCCAGTCCTTCTCTCTCAGACCTAGGAAGCAGGCAAGTATCTAACCACTTCCAGCCCTTTGCCAAGAAAATGGCAGGGATTTGTCCAGGCAGTTTCCAGGAGTCAAGACTGAAGTCTAAAAAGAGCAATACTGCTCTGTCAATGTGGATAATGTATATTTGTGACCTCACAAGAGTTAACAATTTAGTTACCTCTGAATTTGTTTTGAAGAACTTGTTTTTTCAAAGATTGACCCAGGAATGTGAAAACAAAACACTAAGACTGAACAAAGTGACAAAATCGCCAGAACAGCCTGGCTATTAATTACAAAGATCTCTGAATCAAACTCCTTCACTCCCCTCCTAGCTAAAGACAAAAGGAAAACTGGAGTGCACAAGATCTCCATGATACAAAACTCTCCCGTTTCTATTCTTAAACATCTCCTCCCCAACCCCCACAAAGGGCTCCAAATGTTTCAGCCCCACTGCATCATTGGAAAGCCTGCCAAAAAAAGCAGGAGGCTGAATTGCCCCCCATCAAGAACTCGCTTCCTCTTGAGCAGAAAAATTCTCAGTCACTAAATTAATAAGAACCCAATTAACGAGCTAGAATGTCTTCTAGGTCACCCAACTGTAATGCAGGTAACTTTGTATTACAGGTGAAACTCAAAAAAATTAAAATACGGTGCAAAAATTCACTTGTTTCAGTAATGCAACTTAAAAGGTGAAACTAACATATGAGATAGACTCATTACATGCAAAGCAGGATAGTTCAAGCCGTGATTTGTCATAATTGTGATGATTATGGCTTATAGCTCATGAAAACCCCAATTCCACAATCTTAGAAAATTAGAATATTACGTGCAATCAATAAAACAAGGATTGTACATCGAACAGTATTGGACCTCTGAAAAGTATAAGCATGCATATGTACTCAGTACTTGGTTTGGGCCCCTTTTGCAGCAATTACTGCCTCAATGTGGTGTGCCATGGAAGCTATCAGCCTTTGGCACTGCTGAGGTGTTATGGAAGACCAGGATGCTTCAGCTCTTCTGCATTGTTCGGTCTCATGTCTCTCATCTTTCTCTTGGCAATGCCCCACAGATTGTCTATGGGGTACAGTCCAATCCTTGTGAAAGTCCCCAACACTTTTGAATGGCCTTTTCCTGACAATCCTCTCCAGGCTGCGGTCATCCCTGCTGCTTGTGCACCTTTTTCTTCCACACTTTTCCCTTTCACATAACTTTCTATTAATGTGCTTTGATACAGCACTTTGGGAACATCCAACTTCTTTTGCAATTACCTTTTGAGGCTTTCCCTCCTAATGGAGGGTGTCAATGATGGTTTTCTGCACAACTGTCAGGTCAACGGTCTTTCCCATGATTGTGATTCCTACTGAACCAGACTGAGGGACCATTTAAAGGCTCAGGAACCCTTTGCAGGTGTTATGGCTTAATTAGCTGATTAGAGTGGGACACTTTGAGCCTAGAATATTGAACCTTTTCACAATATTCTAATTTTCTGAGATTGTGGATTTGGGGTTTTCATGAGCTGTAAGCCATAATCATTCCCAATTATGACACATCATGGCTTGAACTCTCTTGCTTTGCATGTAATGAGTCTATCTCATATATTAAGTTCACCTTTTAAGTTGCATTACTGAAATAAATGAACTTTTGCACAATATTCTAATTTTTCGAGTTTCACCTATACCACAAAGAAGGTTGGGAAATGCTTATCTTTTACATAAAATTCTGGAATCTGGTTTGGCTGTTTTCTCCTCAGTAGAATGGCCATATGCAGAATAAATTTTGCAGGAAGGGTAAGATTTGCTCCATTTGTTTTTCCTGCACTGAACAAAGGCATCTGTTTAATGCATAGTTGGGCTCACAAAATTATTAGAGGATAACTTTGATCTTTATCTAAACTGCAATGATTCATCCATTACAGGTCGTGAAAGAGCAGGTGCTCTCTTTCAGCTCTTTTTGAACAGTAATTATTGGTAATTACTTCAAGCCAATTTTGTGCAGATTAATTTGTGGTTATCTAGAGTCTGACTTCATTCATAATTAAGTAACTGCCAGAAGATTGGACCTGTTAGATCTGTCAGGGAAACTATGAATGCCGTGTGCAAATCCTGCTGTGTCCTACACCTGTCCAATTCCAAGTCAAGTCCTCTCCCCTGAGATGACTCCCCTTAGACCTGAGGTAGGCTGAGCCCCTCTCGCAGCGGATTCCTCCTGTGCAGTACATCAGGATGCGCTTGCCCCTGAAAAGGTCCAAATTCTCATCTATGTAGATGGGGAAGTAGCTGAATTTCCTAATGTTGGGAGCCAGACAGCCCTGGAAATTCCCCTGCAATTAAAAAAAAATATTACTTAACCTGTGATATTAAAAGATAAAACAGGAACAAATGCAGGAACAATTATGGTACCCCACTGTCTCATTGCTGGATTTCTTCAGAACATAGTTGTTTAACAGCAAATTCTCATACAAATATATCCAAACATTCAACCAGCACATTCATTTTAACCAATTGGCTCTTTCCGGTCCCCAGTTCCAACATAGGTCCACTCTCTCTTCCAGTGCTAATGTCCCAAAGGTGGTTTTTCAGGAGGCAACTGGACTTTCTGGTTTTTCTTTGAAGACATTTCACTTCTCATCCAAGAAGCTTCTTCGGCTCTGGCTGGATGGTGGGGAATGGAAGGATTTAAAGCAGTTCAAAATTACACTGGTCTTTTTGCTATATAACACCACGGGTCTACTGGTATTCCCTACTCACATGCACTGCCCCTCCTCTGGTTTCTCCAATTTTGTATTGATGCATTCAGTTTTTCCTACCAGATGTAGGATCTCTCACCCTTATCGCTACTGCTGCATAGGACTCAGTGTCGGGACCTCTGAAGGGAAATTCGTTTTGCCCTGTAAAGAGTTAACCAATCTTTCTAACTTGGTGTCATCTACAAAGTTGGTAACTGTATCTTGCCTTCCATCTTCAAGATTATGTAAAAACCCAGTTTTTAAAAAAACAGGCTATACACCTCAAAGTTTAAACAAAAGGGAGAGGACAGGTCTGCCATGTTCAGCTGCTTCGCTTTGTTGGCATCCTGCCTTAAACCGACGGGGGGAGGAAAGGAATTTGGGAGAACCTGGGCTGGAGAGAAGACAAATGAAAATGGGGGAGGAAGACAAGCTGACAGGGACCAGACGGGTCAAACCAGAATAAAGCAGCCTCCAAAGACACCTGGTCTGGGAATGGAATGTGAAATTACTTTGAGAAGTGCCCAGCTTCAACGTGGCTCCCCAATCATCAAACTAGGATGCTATTGGACACTGCTGAACTGATCAAGTGGGGAGGGCCAGGGATAGGGGGAAATTATAACCTTTAGCAAGATCTAGCTTTACTTTCACTGCAACCACGTAACTGTAGTAAAATAACCTATCACTTCAATGAAATGAAGTTGAGGGTCTTTCTTTCCTAAGAATCTAAGTTGGGGCAGGTCTTACAGGAGGAGGAACAGGCCATGGCATTGGTATTTAAAAGCCTCTTAACATGGACATGTATGTGCCATGCACAGTTTCTATTATGTATTCATACAATCTCAGGTGTGTAAATCCAAAGGAGAAAACAACAACACACCCAAATTAAGGCTACCTACTATTTTACTTTCATAGAAGTTCCTGCAGTCCAGCAAAATTGTATCCATCTGGGCATTATGACCCTGAGAAAGGTATTTCTCTACTTCTGTATGAAAATCCTTTGGAGCCAGACGGATTCCTACCAAGAATTAAAAGACATTAAGAAGGTAAGTCTGTGCACTGAGCCAAACTTGCATATTTTACACACACACACACACACACACACACACACACACAAACCTCCTCAGCAAATGCTACTTTATTCCAGATTTTTTTTTCTAAATAATAGCAGACTTCAAACATGAGTTTAATCCTGCTCTGCAGCTGCTGTTTTTTGCTCCTTGAGATTAGTGCCTCCCATTTGATTGTTGTAAAGCACAGTTGGCTTAGTTTCAAAAGGGATGAGTTTGGATTTCCAGCAAAAATGTTCTGAGTTCCCCATGTCAAGTCATTGGCTGGGAGGAAAGCGGATGGAAAATAAAAAAAAGAGCGGGAAGAAGACAGACAATACAGTGGCCACACCCACTTTATATTTTTATTCCACCTTTCACAGCACTTTTGTTTCCCCAAGAAATTAAAGGTCATCCTTGACTTAACAACCACAATTGAGCCAAAAATTTCTGTTGTTAAGAGATACTGTTGTTACGTGAGTTTTGCCTCATTTTACGACCTTTTTTAATCACAACTGTTAAGTGAATCATAGTTGTTAAGTTACTAACAGGATTGTAAAGTGGATCTGTCTCCCACATTGACTTTTCTTTGCAAAAGGTCACAAAAGGGGATCACATAATCGCGGGACATTGCAACCATCATAAGTACGAATCAGCTATCAAGTGCCTGAATTTTGATCCTGTGATTATATGCTGCAATAATCACAGCTGTGAAAATCGGTCATAAGCCACTTTTTTTCTGTGCCAATGAATTTCAAAAGGTCACTAAACAATCTGTTGTAAGTCTCGGACTACCAGTACTCTGGGAGAATTCTATCCTTGACATAAAAAAAAAAACCCTGATCACCTATGACCAGTTCCATACCAGTTTCTTTGTAAGAGACTTTTTCTGGGTGAATTCCCATAGGCACTATTTCTTCAAACACACCAATTCGAAGATCTGGGAAACAGTGGCCTCCTCCTGCACTGGTCTGAGGAATCAAGGGAAGGAAACAAAGAAGCCGTTGCAGGAAACTTTAGTTGCCATGTTGGTTTAAGACAGTCAATATTCTTCCCTGCCCCATCACCCCCTCCCCTCCCTCGGCCGCAACCCTCTGGAAATCAAAGGTGAGAAAATCAATGATTATGAAAGGCCCACCTTCAGCTTAATTTAGTCAAACGGATTTAGAACCAACAGTCTTGAATAAAGTTTGACAAGGTTTGATTTTCTAAATAATTCACTCGTCCTGTTTGAGAGTGAAGAAGACACTCAAAGTGAAGACATCTATAGGATCAGGGGAGATATGACAGCGGTATTCCAATATTTGAGGGGCTGCCACAGGGAGGAAGGGGTCAAGCTATTTTCCAAAGCGCCTGTAGGCCAGACAAGGAATAATGGATGGAAACTGAACAAGGAGAGATTCAACCTGGAAATAAGGAGAAACTTTCTGACAGTGAGAGCAATCAACCAATGGAACAGCTTGCCCTCGGAAGTTGTGGGAGCGCCAACACTTGAGACTTTCAAGCAGAGATTGGACTGCCATTTGTCAGAAATGGTATAGGGTCTCTCACTTGGGCAGGGGATTGGACTAGATAACCCACAAGGTCCCTTCCAACTCTGATTATCTGTTACAGGTGCTTTCCTGAAGGGCACAATTGCCTTGGAGACCTAACACAATCCACTAAGGCAAGGGTCTTCACATTTAGCAAGTTTAAGACTTGTGGACTTCAAGTCCCAGAATTCCTGAGCTAACATGACTGGAGGAGGAATTCTGGGAGTTGAAGTCTGCAGGTCTTAACACTGTCAAGTTGGAAGACCATCGCTGTCAAGTAGTGTTCTTCCCTGGATAAGCTAAGTTTGCATGCATTCCAGATGAATTTATCTAAGCACAGTTTGGCTGGTTCCTCCTTTTTGCCAAGGTAGGGTGTGGAGTGGGTGAAACGAGCAGGAGCACACTTGAGAATGATCCAATAGAACACCTACACTCAAAACTAAACTTTTAGCTCCTTATTTCTTACATAGCCCTTATCCATGCAGGAGAAGATGGAGATACACTCTGTTCTTTCTTGAAGATGAAGGATAGCTCTCTACCCAGGAAAAGGAAGAGGGAGATCATTGCCCTCTTCCTTTTCATGTCCTGAGAGAAATATCACACACGATGAAATAAATCATACATGGAGCCAAAGGCCTTTCTCCGTTGCTTCATATATACTCCTCAAGGGTAAGAACATATGTTGTCAGACAGCAGTAGTTCCCTTTCCCAAAACTCCACCTGCTGACATCGGCCTCTTAGCATATATAGAAATATATCCAGCCCTTGGACTTGATACAGTTCTCAACTCATAATCTATACAAACTATACATCAACCAAGAAGCACTTTTGCTGGGTTGCCAATCATCCCATCAGTGGGGCAGTAGAAGACTCAGATATGAGCCTGAAATTATTGAAGAAAGCAGGTGCGATTTCTTTCGCTATAGGACCTGGGAGAACCGTGAATTCTTACCACTTAAAAAAATTCACAAAGCAAATGTTTTTGGGAAGAAAGAAAAAAGGTCATTGTTGGGTCACAAGGCAGTGAAACTGCTTTGTCTATCTCTCACCTTGAAATCTTCCTTTGTCAAAATGCCTTTGAAGAGCGGGTGAGATAGCATTGCATCCACATATAGGTTAGTAGATGTCCTGCTCCCACCTACAGTTCCATTAATTCCTTCTGAAGCAATTCGCACCTAGAAGCCAAGCAGGAAGAGTTATTTACAAAATATGCAACCAAGAGCCGTGGTGGCGCAATGGTTAGAGTGCAGTACTGCAAGCTACTTTTGCTGACTGCCGGCTGCCTGTAATTTGGCAGTTTGAATCTCAACAGGCACAAGGTTGACTCAGCCTTCCATCCTTCCAGGATCGGTAAAATGAGGACACAGATTATTGGGGGCAATAGGCTGACACTGTAAACCACTTAGAGAGGGCTGGAAAGCACTGTGAAGTGGCACATAAGTCTAAGTACTATTGCTATTGCTGTCTACAGGTAGTCTTCAACTTACAACAGTTCATTTAGTTACAACAGCACTGAAAAAAGTGACTTACGATGGTTGCAGCATCCCCATGGTCACATGATCAAAATTTAAATGCTTGGCAACTGATTCATATTTATGATGGTTGCAGTGATCCTCTTTTTGTGACCTTCTGACAAATAAAGTCAATGGGAAAGCCAGATTCACTTAACAACCATGACATCAACTTAAAAATGGCAATGACTCACTTAACAACTGTTGCCAAGAAAGGTTGTAAAACTCGCTTAACAAATGTTTCACTTAGGAACATAAATGCTGGTTTGAATTGGGGTCGTAACTCGAGAACTACCTGTATATTCAGAAGGGATCCTAACACAATT
The DNA here is from genome assembly GCF_049901715.1 of Pseudonaja textilis. Lineage (NCBI taxonomy): Eukaryota > Metazoa > Chordata > Lepidosauria > Squamata > Elapidae > Pseudonaja > Pseudonaja textilis. The sequence continues at coordinate 164,466,737 of NC_141991.1, read as the reverse complement.
CACTAGGACTTACTCTCCAGAAAGTATGCACAACATTTCAATTATGCACAACCTACAATTTATTCTTGTTCAGCGGCATCTAAATTTAATCCAAACCAAAGGCAACATCAAGAAAGGGAGAGGCTTAATATCTTCTTAAGAATTATCTTGCAATTGTCTAATGAAACCTGTTCTGTATCTGTGTTGGAGATGCTGGCTGCTATTTGCTTTGCTCCTGAGCTTGATTTGTAGGAAACACTTAAAAAAACACAAAAGGAGCTCTCTTCCCATCCACCGTTGTTTGAGGCAACAAAATAATATCCAGGAACCAGGGCACGCCTTACGGCAGGGGTCTCCAACCTTGGCAACTTTAAGACTTGTGGACTTCAACTCCTAGAGTTCCTCTGGGAGTTGAAGTCCACAAGTCTTAAAGTTGCCAAGGTTGGAGACCCCTGCCTTACGGTGCCCAACGAACATCTCTGCTTCACTCTGAAAATGAAACAATATTTTTAAAGTTGTACAAACCCAGTAAAATTTTGACAGCTACTGAAATCCTGGAAGATCTTGCAGAAGACGCATGCTTAACATTTTGATTATTCCTTGACATTTTGATTATTTATTGATTTGTTTAGACAAATCCAGAAAAGGCTGTGAACCTGTTCCCTACATAATGTCTGGATGTGAACAAGAGATGAATCAGCATCTCCATGGTGCAGCAGCCTCGGTGGCGCAGTGGTTAGAATGCAGTACTGCAAGCTACTCCCACTGCAATTTGGCAGATCGAATCCCACCAGGCTCAAGGTTGACTCAGCCTTCCATCCTTCCGAGGTGGATAAAATGAGGACCCAGATTGTTGGGGGCAATAGGCTGACTCTGTAAACCGCTTTGAGAAGGCTGTAAAGCGCTGTAAAGTATTATATAAGTCTAAGTCCTATTGCTACCTTGTTCCTCTAAAATTGCTGTCAGGGATGATTCTAGTCAAGGTATTTAGAACAATTGCCAGGCTATCATAATGATGCTGATGTTGATAATTTGTTGGAACTATACCTGGTTTTCCCCAAAATAATGGTGTTTAATATAATTAACATTGTTAATATATACAGGTAGTCCTAAGCTAGGACAACAATTGAGCCCAAATGTCAACTCATAAAATATTTCTATGGTCTTTTTAGAGTTGCCAACAGAAAGGGAGGGGGGGAGCAGTGCAGCCGCTTGCAAAACCGAAACTGCATTCCATAAATGTTTTCAAAGATAGTAACTAGGTGACCGAAGTTTCTGTCCCGCAAAATTCTAACTGGAGAGCATGATTAATGACTTTTGGCTATGGATGTGTCCCATTGGAGAATATGAATTACGATACACCAAAGGGGGTGGGGGGAAAACCAGGGACAAGGGTGACAATGAATTATGTGCCTCAGAGTCGGCTGCACCCAGGCAGTGCCGCATGTCAACTCCCAATAAATCCTTTTTTAAGTTTTGGAAGTTTGGCTCGAGATTCATGATTTAAATTGGGGTAACTGCCGGAGCCCTGACACCAAAATTTCCACGGCTAAGCTAGACAGTTCTTAACTGAATTTTGCCCCATTTTATGACCTTTCTTGCCACAGTGATTAAGTGAAGCCACTGCAATTAAGTTAGTAATATCTTGCTTCCCCATTGACTTTGCTTGTCAGAAGGTCACGGGACATGGAAATCGTCATAAAAGCATGCCTGTTGCCAAGTGACTGAATTTTGATCATGTGACCACGGGGATGTTGCAATGGTCTATCATTGTGAAAAATGGGTCCTATGTCACTTTTTGCAGAGGTATCGCAACTTTGAATGGTCACTAAAGGAATGGGTGTAAACCATGGACTATGTGCGTAAGAAAGAATATAAACAAATGAATTAAAATCTCAGTTAAAGCTCAGATGAGAGAAGGGTTATTTCAAAGAGGAGAGAGTGTTGAATCACTTACCTTGCCAGTTAGATGCAGATGCTGACATAAGGCCTCCTGCCACACACAAAGCCCCACAGGATCGGCCACCTCGCAGTAGCAATAGTATAGCAAAACTTCCCCATCTTCACTGAAAAGAGGGGAAGGAAGATGTTTTTAAAAAGAGACTAGGCCAGGGGTGTCAAACTCGTTTTCACTGAGGGCCGCTTCAGGGTTGTGTTTGACCTCGGGGGCTGGGGTGGGCGTGGCCAGGGTGGGCGTGACCAGCTCAACACCTATGGTGGCCCAAGTGCTCTGCCAGTGAAAACAGAGTTCGGGAGGGTCGCTCAGGGTCGGTCCTTCACTGTTTCCAGGGCAGCCCCGTGGGCCAGATCTAAGGAACCGCTGGCTGGATCCAGCCCCTGAATTTGACACCCGGCCCTAGACTAGATAGTCACTTATCTGAAATAGTATAGGTTCTCGTGCTTGAACAGGGGGCTGGACTAGCAGACCTCCAAGGTCCCTTCCAGCTCATTCATTCTAAGCCATTCTAAGAGTTAAGTGTCAAAAGTCTAGATTTGTATGACTGAATGTACAAGCCCCTTAACAGCTTGGGGCTAGATTCTTGCCTGGTGTCCACTTTGTGATTTTGTGTCTCGCCTCTTGATTGATGCCATGAAAAAAAGCCATGTCATAAGTGCTGCATTTTTATTTTTATTTTTTTTAAACTTTGCTTAGGTAGTAAACTGTATTTGCGAGCACGAACGCGTATACACACACCTCCCTTTGAACCATTTTGTCTCTCCTTCTCCTACCTTTCAGATTTTTGCGGCAAGTCACAAACGTCGATTACAAGCATTATGATTACAGACCCAGAGAACTTGGAAGGGGAAAAAAAAAGAGAATACAGGTAGTCCTCAACTTACAACAGTTCGTTTAGTGACTGTTTGAAGTTACAACAGCACTGAAAAAAAGTGACTTATGCCCGCTTTTCACACTTATGACTGTTGCAGCATCACATGGTTGAAATTCAGGCACTTGGCAATTGGTTCACATTTATGACGGCTGCAGTGTCCTGGGATCATGTGATTTGCCCTTTTGCGACCTTCTGACAAGCAAAATCAATGGGGAATCCAGATTCACTTAACAACCATGTTTCTAACTTAACAACTGCAGAGATTGGCTTAGCAACTGTGGTAAAAGTGTGTTGTGGTTCGCCGGCAGCCGGCAGCGAAATCGGACAGGGAGTAGGGAAGAATGGGGACCAGTTCGGTAGTCTGGGGAGGACTCGGATGAGGGTCCTGTGTCTGATGCAGAGATGGGGCCAGGACCATCTGGGAGTGGGGTGCTACCTTTGGAGCCTCCGGAGTCTGGCAGCAGCGAGGTAGAGGAACAAGGGGAGCCTGTTCCCTGCGCGCATGTGCGCAGAGCTGCTAGAAGACAAGAGCAGCTAAGAAAAAAGGGGCCACTCGGGAGTAAGGCTTAGAGGTGATTGTCCCTCCCATAAGGTATAAAGGACAGGCAAAGGTAGAAAAAGGAAGCAAAGTCGTTCGTTTTGTTCAGATTAAACCTTGAAGCTCTGTGTGGACTTTGTACTTCAGTTGTTTTTTTTATAGTTCATCTGGCACTTTAGTTGTTGGCAGCGATTCAAAGGAGAAAAAGGTGGGTGCTTATCTCGAGGGACTGTTTGGGACTCATTACAGGCTGGGAATGAACATAATTCCCAGCGCTGAAAGAAAACGAGTTGTTTTAACTCAGCATGTGCTTAATTACAGTCTCAGGAAGCCTTGGTCAGAACAGAATGGTTGCATAACATCTTTCTCACTTAGCAACAGAAACTTTGGGCTCCACTGTGGTCCTACATCAAGGACTACCAGGGTCACTCATATATAGGGAAAGTATTAGTGAGAATGATGGATTGAGTTGTTGTCACCTCCCAAGTTTTTAAAAAGAGAAGAAAATTGTGCAGCTCATCCTGAAGGTCAAACCATTCTATTGGTCCTCATTTTCCCAGACAGAGCCCCTGCTTGATAAACACCTTGCAATAGATGGTAACCTGAGTACATCAGCAAGACCTTAAGAAGAGCCCATTCCTACCTTGCTTCCATTCCCTCAACTCCATGTCTCCTTCCTTAAATGAAGAAGCTGCTGTTCATAAAACACCTCCCAGTCTTGAAATGTCCAACTCTTAATTACTTACCAAATATTAATTGTTCAGTTTTGTAATCACTTCTCAAACTCAATTCAAGGAACCATCCCTAATCCTTTATAGTCATCCATTATATTTTCAGTAAAGAAATACCGTGTTTCTCATATAATAAGGCCGGGTCTTATTTTTTTTTGAGCCCCGAAAAAATGGCTAAGCCGTCTCTTCGGGGGTGACTTAATTCCACCCCCTTGCATCTTCGGGTGGGCAGCGACAGCTTGGATGTTGACCTCGGCGTTAGTGGGGCACTTCGTATCAGGGTCAACGCAGGCAGCACCATATCCGGGTGTGCAACAAAAGTACTTCCTAACGGCAAGCCCCCCCCAATCCCCCCCATTTCACATGTTTTGATATAGGCCTTAATTTGGGGGGAGGGGCTTAATTTCATTTCATGCCTATAAAACATGCTGGGACTTCCTACTGGGGGAGGCTGTATTGTTGGAGAAACAGGGTAGTTTCCTTAAGGAAAATGAAGGGGTAGAAATGGGACGTGTTAGAAACCTAGCCATGATAGCTAAACTAACTAGAGGGAAAAGGCATTTGAACAGGAGATCAATCAAAGATAAAAGACTATCAGTCCTTGGTAGCAGTGATAATTCCCAAGAACATGCTCCTCAATAATGGACAGAAGATCATCAGTTTTTCTGTGATTAGAGGCTTCCTAGATGACAGATGAGTGATAATCACCAGCACAGCAGAAGATTGTCAATCATTGGGAAGTGGGATGAGTGAAGACAGAACAAATTCAGGGTAATTATTTCTTACCTTTTCATTTCATTAGGATCAATGTGGCTTATATCTGGGAGCTTGTAGATCGCTTCTTGGTTTCTGTCTGGAGTCTTGCTGGGCCTAGATATTTCATCCACAGAAGCAGGGTTAATTCCGATGTCGGCCATCTGCTTTAAGATCAATGATGCCTGCTGCCCAACATCACCTGAATGTTGAGAAGCCACATGTCTGTGAATGCCGGTCAGATCTTTGAAAGTCTGTTGGCAGCATCTCCAGGAAATTTCCCTTGGGCAAGCAGACATATCCACTTCCACTTCCTTGGCTTTCACAAAGAGAGCAAACGCCTGAAAACAACAGCAAAGGAGGCAGAGGGAAGATTAAAAGCAAATATAAAGGCTGGGCCTATGAATCATCTGCAGTGAGGCCGGAGATTCAAAACCTACGGGAAAGCCAGCAGAATGCTGACTCAGCAAATACAGGTTGCAAGCCTTTGTGCTGCATTGCTTCACAACTGCTTACAGTTTTGAATTTGTCTAATTAATGTAATTCATGTTAGATCCATATAGGACAGTAATGGCGAACCTTTTTGTCGGGATGTGACAAAAGCGCATGCATGCCAGCACCCACAATGCAATGCGCCCCGCCCCCCTGCACATGCACGCACAACCCCCCCTGCCCCCGCACCGTGCATGCACACACCTCCCAGCTGATTTTCGGCCCATTTGTGGCCATTTTCACCTTCCCGGGGGCTCGAAGGAAACCTCTGCAGCCTTGGAGGCCGAAAAACGGGCCCGTTTTGGCACTTCTGCTATTTCCAGAAGGCCTCTTTTTCGGCCTCCAAAGTCTGCAGAAGCTTCCCTCGAGCCCCCAGGAGGGCAAAAACAGACTCAAACGGGCTAAAAATCAGCTTGGAGGCGTGCATGCACAGTGCAGGTAAGTTTGGCTGGGGCTTGTTTGCCCGCACAAATGGCTCTGCGTGTGCCACCTGTGGCATGCATGCCATAGGTTGGCCATCACAGATATAGGATGTCACTAGCAAAACCAGATAAACACATTTGGTTGGAAAAAAAGATGAAGAACCCACTTTGTAATTGACTAAGCAAATTGATTTCCTTCTGTGCAGACAAGAGATTTGTATTTATTTAAAAGGCAAAATTCCATTTTTATGGCCCTGTAGTCCTTATTGGGGTAGACCTGAAAGGCGCTTATATTTTTAAAAGGCATATTCATATAGGCAACGCTGTCCAAATCTTGTAAACTGAAAAACTTCCAGTCCAACTTATTTGAACTGGAATCAAGTTATAAAGGGAAGATGGTGAGTTGGTGATCATCTCTAACAAATCAATACCCCTTCTCCAGGTACTTCTTTCAAATTGGACTACTCTGAATGGTATAGAACAGGGGTTGCCAACCTTTTGGACCTCAGGGACCACCAAACGCATAATTTTAAATCCCGCGGACCAGAGACCGTGGGAAAATCCCCCCAAAAAAGTCTGGAGGAAAATTCCCCACCCCATTTTCCTACCAATCAATCATTCTTTATTTGGGATTGCAGGATGCCATTTCCAGCTCTGTTCTCATGGGGAGAAAGAGAGAGAGACTTTTGGCTTCAAGCAAGGAAAGCAGCAGAAGCAGCAGAAGTGTTTCTTTCTCTCCCCCAAACTCCGCCAGAAATGAGTCTTTGTGAGACTTGTCGTTCCAGCACAGCCTCTTGGAACAGGAGGCCTTGAAGGGTCCCAAAGACTCATTTCTGGTGGAGTTTGAGGGAGAGAAAATCTTTTGCTGCTTTCCTTGTGTGCAGCCAAAAGCAGAAGAAGAAAGAAGCAGAAAAGAAGCAGCCCGGTGGCCAGACAAGGCGTGTGGGGCGAGTGGGGCAAGTTCCCTCACTCCAACCTTTTCCCCCCACCCCTCACTACCTCGTGTTGTTTGTAATGCAAGTGATGCAAGCCTTGTGTTCCCATGGTCCGTGTGGGAGGCACAGCCTTGTGTTCCCGCAGAGTCTGGATTAATTGTTTTTTTTTGGGGGGGGTGACATTTCTCTGTGGACCACCAAAATTTTCTCGGGGACCACCAGTGGTCCCAGGCCACTGATTGGCAATTGGCAACCACTGGTATAGAACACGCTTTTCCTCCCGATTCTCCCAGCAAAGACTTTTTTTTGCAATCAGTCTTCAGCAATAAATGTGGATTATTTGGTCTAGATTTGAACATATCTTTCTGAATAGGCACAATGGATTGACAGGATGCAGTATGCATTTCTTTTTAAATTTAGTTTATGATTTAGTGTATGGGTGTGTGGATCCAGGAAGCAAAGCTTCATTTGCCACAGCCTTACCAGCTTCAACCTTTTCAAACCTGGGAAGAAATAATGTTGAATGTTGCTTCAGCAAAGTAACCATTTACGCCTGATAAATTTTTCAGGCAGCAAATGGGAAAAATATAGAAAGGATGAACCAAGATCCCAAGACAAGAGGAAGCAGATAGGGCAGCAAAGATGACAGATGGATAATTAAAGGGTGACAGATAGTAACTGGAGAAATCAGACAAAGTCATAGAGCCAGAGGAAGAAACAGAGGGCGATGATTGTTGAAAGCCAGTTTGGTGTAGTGGTGAAGGTGCTGGCTTAGAAACCAGGAAACAAGTGAATTCTACTCTGTGCCTTAGGCGTTGAAGGCCAACTGGGTAATCTTGGGTCAGTCACTAAGCTGAACCCACTTGTGTGGGGAGGAAGAGGTATTAGGTATGTTTACCAACTTGTGTTGAAGAGATAGATAGATAGATAGATAGATAGATAGATAGATAGATAGATAGATAGATAGATAGATAGATAGACAGACAGACAGACAGACAGACAGACATAGACAGACAGAATGTATTAATTTTAAAGAATAGGCAAAGAGAAGAAGTAAATGGGGATCAGAAACGGTAACAGTAATCAGAAAAACACTTTACCATATGAAGTTATTGTGATACCAATTTTCTTTTGTAAATTCTAGTCATGAACGTCTCTCCAAATACCATCCTGCTATAGTGTAACCAAGAAACAGAAATCTATGATGCTGTATGTACCTGTCTCCATTCCTGGGGTTTTGTTTTTTGCTTGTTTGTTTTTAACCACATTGTAAACAGGAATCTTTAATCCTGCCTATAAAAGGATTTCAGTGAAGGTAGAAGGCAGAACACCCCTTGTTTTCACATGCAAACTGGAATAATTTGGCACATCTGCAATAATATGGCACATCAGTCATGATACTAAAGTCAGAATCACCATTTATGATTCAAGTACAAGTGGGATGAAGAAACTCAGCTGCACAACCATTTTTTTTCACCTGATAATAGACACTGATGAACAATCAGTACCTTCTTCTTTGCAGAGGTGTATTTCTTTTTGGCACTACAGTCTACTTTGGTCTTGAGATGGCTTCTGGGTGGGAAAGAAAGGTGCTCCTTCAACTCAAGCTCTGCAGAGGTTAAGAGGCAAACTCCCACTGCATCGTCCCCATCAGGCAATGGCAAAGAGATCATTTCTACGTCACAGCAGCCAGGCATACGTTTTTCTCAGTGTCCTAAGGACGAGAGTTCCAAAATAGGGAGTTTGTTAAGAGGCATGCAAGGAAAACAAGGCAAAACAAGGAAATAACAGACCTGCAGGAGCGTTTCCACACCAGGGATCAGTTTCAGAGCTGCCTGATTGCAGATCAGTAGAATCTACCCTACCGGCAGTCCTTGACTTGCAACAATTCATTTAGTGACCAAATGAACAATTCATTTGAGGTTACCAAGGCATTGATAAAAATTGACTTATGACTATTTTTTCACACTTATGACCGTTACAGCATCTCCATGTCACATGACCCAAATCCAGGCCCTTGGCAACTGCTGGCCTCTATTTTATGATAGTTGCCATGTCCTGGGGTGAAGCGATCACCTTTTGCAACTTTCTGATGAGCAAAATCAATGGGGAAGCCAGATTCACTTAACAAACATGTTACCCATTTAACAACTGCAATGATTCATTTAACAACTGTGGCCAGAAAGGTAATAAAATGGGGCAAAATTCATTTAACCACTGCCTCGCTTAGCAATAGAAATTTTGGGCTCAATTGTGGATGTAAATCAAGGACTACATAGCAATAACACGTAGACTTATATACCGCTTCACAGTGATTTGCAGCCTTCTCTAAGCGGTTTACAGAGTCAGCCTATTGCCCCCAACAATTTTGGGTCCTCATTTTACGCACCTCGGAAGGATGGAAGGCTGAATCAACCTTAAGCCTGGTGGGATTTGAACTGCCAAATTGCAGGCAGCCGGTAGTCAGCAGCAGTAGCCTGCAGTACAGCACTCTAACCACTGTGCCAACGAGGCTACATGTATCTATATGTATTGCTAACTCTGCTGCAATGTATATTAAACCAGAACAAATCTTTCTTCTCTTGCAGCATGCATTCTATTGCCCCATTAATAGGAATTTTGACCTCCATCTTTAGTCACCCGCAAAGGGAACACTTGCCTTCCCCTGCCTTCGAGTTTTTTCCTTTTGCTGTCATGTGGCTTCCTACATTTGAGGTTCAAAGCTGAAAGGATTATTTCCTCAATATTGTCTAAAGGACTGAGGACCAGTGAAGTTTGCTCAGGAAGCCACCCAATCACAATCAGCCCAAAATTATTCCAGCTATATTTAGGGGGAGGGAAAGGATAGATTATTTCCCTAATAATTTATTTGGAATCATTATTTGGTAGAATCCTTTACTATAAGTCTGAACAAAACTAAATAAGATTTGCTAAAGTTTAATAATTATTATAAGCTACAGTAAAAATGTACAAAATATGGCATACAGGAAGAAAAAAAAACGTATACTTGAATTTGCATAATAGTTTCTTTTTAAAATAGAAGTGGCACCTCAAATTTGGTGAGAAAGTGGCAGGTGACTTTTTCGTTTATCCTAAATTGTCTTTGTGGTGACTCATGCTAAAGTCAGAATCATTTTCATTTCTAGTAAATATGGTCTTTCTTTCCAGATAGAAGCGGAAAGGTAGTATATGGTGCTTTCCAAAATTAAAAGATACAAGCATCTGCAGAAGCCTCAGACATAACCTGAAATTAGACCTACCTGGTAGCTTAAAATGTGGTCTAATTTCTCTAATTAACAGTTGCCATTTTAGTGTATGTCTGTGAATGCTGTGCTATACCCTCTGTATGAAATATTCATGTTAGTCACAAGGTTAGTACGGGAGACTATTTAAGCCACAGCTGGTCAAGATCAATCTGTCCTCTGAAAATATAGGTCTTATTTTTAAACCTTATCCACCTGCCCTATCAAATGGTACCGATAATGTTACTGGTCTGCTTTAGAGGATTTATGGAGAAAATTATTATATTATTTAATTCAGAAACAAGTTGATATACTGTTTTCCCAGCTGTGATAACTTAAACTGTATTATTCTTCATCAAACATCTTATGAGTCAAATGCTGTATTTTTGCTCCTTCATGTGCTGGGCAAATGTAGTTTCTAATGGTAAACATCCTAAGAACATTGCCAGTCGCTAGTCTGATTTGCTGAGCCACACTGAAGTTGGTTGAATCTGAGTTTATGCAACTTATTAAGCAATAAAGATTTTTCCCCCCTTAATACCATAGGCAATCCTAGCCATTCACTCAGAATTTTGCTTTACTACTGCAATATAGTAGCCAGTAGACATTTTGCATTATATCCTGAACTAAAGATAGTCATCGACTTACGACAATAATTGAGTCCAAAATTTATGTTGCCAAGTGAGACAGTTAAGTGAGTTTTTCCCCATTTTATGACCTTTCTTGCCACAGTTGTTAAGTGAATCACTGCAGTTAAGTTAGTAACACAGCTGGTAAGTGAATTTGGTTTCCCCATTTAGTTTGCTTGTCAAAAGGTTGCAAAGGTGATTGCATGGCCTCAGCATACTGCAACCGTCAAAAATATGAACCAGTTGTCAAGTGTTCAGATTTTGATCAAAGGGCAATGGGGTCATAATTGTGAAAAATGGTCATAAGTCACTTTTTTCAGTGCCTTTGTAACTTCAAACGGTCACTAAACAAATGATTGTAAGTCAAAAACTACATGTACAAACTATCAAATTCTATTTTACCCTACCATGTGGTATGCGCCCTGTCTATGAGGGGGTGAAAATTAATGGCAATTCTAAATGTTAAAGCAGAATTTATGTTATTGCATTTGAGGATGCAAAAAAATGCACTTAGGAGTGTCTGCATGTAAACCAGAGCAATTTCTTTTTACATTTGCACTTTTCATCTTAACTAGGATCTCATGCATCTATGAAATAGCTGTCAAAGCCATCTTTAGCTTTTTAAGCAATTCTTTAGTTCCTTCAGCACCTATGTTCTGACTACAAAATACCATCCAATAAGTTCATTTCTAGAATTCAAATTACAGTGTAAGCAGCTAAGAATGTAAGTATTAAGAATCCCGAAATCCTAATTCAAATTTTAATTTGAAAGACACCCTTACTGGGATTCAACCGACCTCTCTTCTGTGACACAAAATAAAACTCTGTATGACCATAATACCTTCCTTTTTATGGCTATTTTAAGAGTATGTTCATTAATGCGTTGAATTTATTTATTAGACTTGTACAGCAACCCATCTCACATACCTGATGAATTCTTACCACATGATCATCACCACATCGCCAACACTGTGCAGGAGGACTGCCGTGGTTTATGGGCGCAAAAATAAGTTAGGAGTCTGGGAAACCCTTTTCAGACTAACTGTATGTACCGTTTCATTCAAGAGCCCAAGTTTGGGGGAGACGTAGTAAAAGCTGCATCAGATGCAACTTTTGAAAAGGCACTATTAGCTTCCGATTCCGTGTTTCCCAATCTCGGCAAACTTTAAAACGTGTGGACTTCCCTTCCCAGAAATCCCCAAGGCAGCATTTCTGGGAATTGAAGTCCACACCTCTTTAAAGTTGCCGGGATTGAAAAACACTGTGTTCCCTGGGCTTTAGAAATCCGTTTTAGGGGACACGTGTGCACGACTTTTGCCGGTCGACTGAGCAAGAAAGAAGTTAACCGCGAGGGCGCATATTCCGAATTAGATTCGTAGCTAAGGAATCCTTGATGTAGAGAGGGTGGAGGGGGGAACAAAAGGGAGGCGCAGTGTACAAGTTTTGGACTTTCTCCCAACTGCGAGCGATTGACTTGCCGTCCCGTTCAATTCAATAGGAGCCATTAAGAGCCAAACCAGGGCAATCGCCACCTGGGTTGTGCCTCTTCGTCCTGCGGTTTCCTTGGCATGCAACCCCGCTAGATTCCTGCCTCCATTTCTTCTTCCCGCTTTTCTGCAGTTGCCCTGCTTTCTTTTCTTTTCTTTTTTTTACCTCGAGACGCGCGATCGGTACACAGAATCTCCCTGTCCCGTTCAGTCGCTCCTTCCTCGCTTCCTTGGCCGGCTGCCGAATTGGCTGGCTCTGTCTTCGAAGCGAGAGCATGGCTGGCGGCTGGCTCCCTTAAGCCTTTACTCCGCCTCCTCCTGGAAACACTTCGCTTGAGGGACTGCCTTCAATTCTCAGCCTTTTTTTAGGCAGGACTGCAAGGAAACAGCTTGCCCTCAGAAGTTGTGGGAGCGTCATCACTTGAGACTTTCAAAAAGAGATTGGACTGCCATTTGTCAGAAATGGTGTAGGGTCTCTTGCTTGGGTGGGGGGTTGGACTAGATGACCTCCAAGGTCCCTTCCAACTCTGATTATCTGTTATCTGTAACATATGAAATAGTTTGGGGGTGTCACAAGCGTGGGGCTACTTGTGATGATACTGGGAATGAAAGCCAGTAAGAATGACTGCCAGGCAATTGTCAACCTGGCTAACTCGACAAGATCATAGTGGCAGATACAATTTGCAGCCCATTGAAACACTTTTCCTTCCTTCCTTCCTTCCTTCCTTCCTTCCTTCCCTTATTTTTCTTAACCCCACATCTCCCTTTAGCTAAAGTACTTTTCAAATGTTAATAGGTGCTTTCTTTTTTCATTTTCACTTAAAACTATAATTATATTGCCTTCTTTTTGCACCCAAAGGATTTTCCTTGAGGATGTCCTAATAATATTTTTTTAAAACCCACACAGAGAACACTCTCTTTTGTGTCTCTGTCTGAGTTACCATTCTGGAGTACTTTGTACAGCCAGTCCCTTTGAGTGGGGTAATCTTCCCCTTCTAGCACAGATATTGAGATTTTAGAGAACTATCAGCATTTAAATTTTTAAAGTTTTATACTGATTAGGAGGCAGGCCCTACTCATGCCCACTCAGTCACTTCTTAGTTGAACTAATGCAACAAACTCTACTCTGCCTTGAAGATTATCTGGAAGCTTCACCCAGAGTGCAGCAACGCAAGTATAGTGTACGTTGATTTGCCCATGTAACACCACTGAAGCCTTCTTTCCAGTAGGTTTCCAGGTGCAATTCAAGGTGCCAGTTGTCACCTTTAGGGCTCTACAGGGTCAGAATCCCTCATGGGATTTTCTACCAAGTACATCTGTACCTCACACATGCTCCCATAGGGAGGGCTTGCTTCAGGTCTCGTCTTTTACATTTTCTCATCTTATGGGGACTAGGAAGGGGCTTTTTCTGTGGCTGCCCCCAATTTCTGGAATGATGTTCAAGCCTGTACTCCCATAGCCAGAAGCCTACTGAGAACCTGCTGCTCACCCAACAATAGTTTTTATACCCAGATGTACAAAGTGTATCAGCCACTGCCATGCCACTGCTACCTTCTGGACCAAATGTAGCTTCTAACTGTTCTTCAAGGGATTCCCAATATAGAGTTCACTGAAATAGTTCAATTGGGAGGTGACTAAGGCATGAGTGACTGAGCAGTACCCCCTATCTAGGAAAGGGTTCAACTGGAGCACATGATGTACAAAGGTCCTCCTGCCTTTGAGTACCTGCTCTTTGAACAGAATCCAAAAGTCCCAGAGAATTCCAGATTGCACACCAGCTAGGGAAGTGTCACCCCAGCCAGAATTAAAGATCTCAAATCACGGGATATAGGTAAAACCCACAGCACTCAGTCTTATCAGAATGAACAAAAGCCAAATATTTCTATCCAGTTTCAGACAGCCTCCAGGCACTGGGGAAGCATTTCCACAGCATCATCTGGTTGGCCCAGGGCAGAGATATACTGTATAGCTGAATATTACCAACATGCTGATGATGTGTATGTATACATATACATACATACACACACACATGGGGGGGTTCAATTTATTTCAGGCCTCAATTAAAGAAAATAATTTCTACTCTTCAAGAAATGAACAGAATTTTGGGTGGTCCGCAAAACCACCTGTACTGTTAACACAAAAAATTACCTTTGAACTTCTAAAAGAGATATACATAGCTGTAATAAGGAGGTGAAAAAAGTAGCAGAAACAATTAGGGATATGAATCCTGTAAGCTTCCAAAATATATATGGGGAGGGGAAGGGGGAGAAACAAAAAGAACCTGGTGGTTTAGAGACAAATAAAATATCCAGAAAGTTTTAATTTCTAGGAAGAAGGCAATGGCAAAACACTTCTAAATAACCTTGCTAAGGAAATTGCTAGAATTTGCTTAGGCTGTCTCTAAGACAATCAGACAAGATTGAACAGAGGGTGGGGGGAATTGCATAGAGCTTGTAATCATGACAAATTTAATGTGTAAGACCCATTCTCAGAAAACTCAAATAGGTGAAAGAAACTGAAGCATACAAATGGAGGAGGAATAAGTTAAGGTGGCAGCATTCTTTGGGTTGGCATGGCATGTAATAATCCCAGCATTTGCATCCAATCACTCTTCAAACAAGCATACTCTGGATTACAACCATAAAAGTTCTTCACTTTGAGTTAAACCACAATTCCACTCCACTGACATAGTTAAACAACATGAAATATATTCAAAACACATAAGATCAAAACATTTTATTTTATTCAGAAAGATATATCTAATTTTATATATGTATGTGTGTATGTGTGTATGTATGTATGCATGGTATTCAGCTTTGCTCGGGTATTTTCCCACATCATTGTAGTTGTGCTTTTAAAGTTGTAGCAACGTTTCGGCAGAATCTCATCTGCCATCATCAGGCTTCTGTATTGTGTTCATCTGGAAGCCTGATGATGGCAGATGAGATTCTGCCGAAACGTTGCTACAACTTTAAAAGCACAACTACAATGACGTGGGAAAATACCCGAACAAAGCTGAATACCATACATGTAAGTACCCGTGAAAACTTAAGAATATATATACATATATACATTCTTGTGTATATATACACACATACATATATACATACACACACACACATATATATACACACATCTATATATATACACACACACCTTTTTAAAGCATATTTTTTAATGTTTGGTCTATTGGGGGGGGGGGTGTTGTTTGTAATGATTTTTGGAAAAGTTCAAAAAATTATGAACTAATGCAACCTGTAATTCAGAATCTCAATCATGCCCACAACTGTCCCTGTATTTTTAACTACAAAGAAGATATTTAAGACTTATATTTTGTCCTTTCTCGAAATCAAATTTTCACTGTAGGAATGTAAATTGAGTTCATAAAGATCATGAGAAAATTATGATCTTGGAAACGATGGAAAAATTAACTAAACAACCTTACAGAATTTAATTATCATCCCATAAGGAATATCAGATATATTGGAGATTAATTCTGAATTTGCTTCAGTTTGTATAGCTGTCCTCACATCCTCTCTTTTAACCACTGAACTAATCAGAAACCTACATTATCAGGGGAGTTTTCCCCTAAAGAAGCACAACAACGAAGATGCATTGCATATTATGGGAGGGGAAGAGGACAGGGGTGTTTTGTTTGTTTGCCTCAAAGGTGCCTTTTCAAACTGCAAGTGGACTTCCTTGTTTTTCCTTGAAGGACGTTCTCACCCAAGATGAGAAGGGAAACGTCTTCAAGGAACAAGAAAGAAAGTCCACTTGCAGCTTGAAAAAACACCTTTGGGACAAGCGTGACGCGCACGACCGAGAATCTCCATAGACGTTTGTTTGTTTGCGTTTCTCAGGAAGTCTCCCAAATGGTAGACCGTCCCTTAGCCTTGACCTGACCCGGAACAACTCCGTTCGTATTCTGTCCCACTCCAGAACTCCTCGCTGGTTCCTTCCCCACCCCCCACCCCCCCACCCCAGACGGCACCGGAAGAACCTGCCGGCGGGCCGGAAGCAATCGAGGGCGGAGAGAAGCGGAGGTCCGCGCTCAGTGGCTCGTTCGCCCGCTCACTCGCTGTCTTTCTCAGGGCTTGGGGCGGGGGTCAGTTTGCACGGCGACGGCGATTTCCGGCGAACGCTCCCGAGTGTCGGTTGCCGCTCTCATCCTTTCCGCCCCCGCTCCCCGAGCGCCCTAAGGTCGTCCGCCGAGCCGGAGGAAGGGTCGAGCCATGTCGCGCAGGCGGCACAGAGACGAGAACGGTGGTGAGCGGGAGGGAAGGGAAAACGGAGGGCGAAATGTCTGCGAGGCCGAGTCTTTCTCCTTGAGGCCGCGCCGTTGCTGCTCCGGAGCAGGAAATCATGGTGGCATCTCCATCGCCCCCGGTCTAAGCCGTTTGAAAGAGTTAGAAAGCAGCCGGAGTGGCGGTCGGGCCGGTTGATCTTCTGCGCTTGGATCGGCCAAGTCGGGGGTGGGTGGGGAGAAAACACCCCGCTCTGCTCGCTCTCTGAGCTCTGAAGTAGAGATGCCAGCGCTCTTCAGTCGGGAGTTTTCAGTGCGGGCAAGATTTTGCCACGGGCAAAAATCTTGGGTTCTCTTTAGGCTCCTTATCTGGTCACATTACCAGGTAGTCCTCGACTTAACGACCAGAATAAGAGCCTGAAATTTCTGTTGCTAAAATGAGACACGTGTGAAGTGAGTTTTGTCCCCATTTTACGACCTTTCTTGCCGGGGAGTGTGGGGGCGGTTAAGTTAGTAACGCCCTTGTTAAGTGAACCTGGCTTCCCCGTTGCCTTTGCCTGCAAAAGGGAGATCACATAACCTTGGGACATTTCAGCCGTCATAAATATGAGCCACTTGCCAAGCATCTGGATTTTGATCGGATGGCAGTGGGGATGCTGCAAAGGTTGTAAGTGTGAAAAACGGTCGTGAGTGCAGGTTTTTTTATAGTGCTGTTGTAACTTCGAAGAATCACTAAAAGAACTGTTGTAAGTCGAAGACTATCTGTACTGAAGAGAAGGAGGTTATTTTCACCCAGGGTTCTATTTGCATAGAGTTTAAAAAATAGCCAGATCAGGCCTTTGACAATATTTGTATCCAGGCTAATTCTGTAACATCAAAAACGGAGATGAATGCCAGAATAAATCTAGGTGGCAGGATCCTGCTCCTGGGATATGGAAGACTTTTATCAGGAATAGCTTACAGGCCTTCTTTACTTCTGCTATCTGAAACTTCTATCTTATCTCTCAGTTTCAGTTTTCTGGAATGTTTATATGTGCAAATAGATGTCAGTGTTCCAGTGTGTAAGAATCCATTGCAGATTTCCATATGAGATTAGGAACAAAATCAGTTATGGTTAGCCACACAGTCGGAGAGACTGGATTTACCATTTTTGTTGTCTTCCTGAGGACCTGTTTGTTTAATAACATTAAAGGTATCATTGCAGGATAAAAGCTTTTCCATATAAAACTGCTTTTTTGTAGTTGACTGATGGTGATTTTGTCAATATTGATGGTTTTCAACTGGTGCTCCAGATATTTTAAAATCGCATCCAAGGTTCCTATTATTGGTACCAGCTTTGTTTTCTTTTGCCACAATCATTCTACTTCTGTTTGCATATATATGTACGTGAGTGTGTGTGTTATATATTTATATATTTATATTTTTATATTTATATGTGTGTATATATATATATATATATATAAAGTTTTCACGGGTACTTACATGTATGGTATTCAGCTTTGTTCGGGTATTTTCCCACGTCATTATAGTTGTGCTTTTAAAATGGTAGCAACGTTTCGGCAGAAACTCATCTGCCATCATCAGGCTTCTGTGATTCTGCCGAAACGTTGCTACAACTTTAAAAGCACAACTATAATGACGTGGGAAAATACCTGAACAAAGCTGAATACTATATCTATCTATCTATCTATCTATCTATCTATCTATCTATCTATCTATCTATCTATCTATCTATCTTTACACACACACACACACACACACACACATACATACATACATATATATGTATATATAAAATGCAAACTATGTATATAGTTTCTCCAAGTATTGCAATGTCCATTACCCAGACTTTTTTTGTCTTATCAACAATTTCAAAGTCTGGGTTGTATGGCAATTATTATGGTTGGTCACACAATCAGCCAGATGTTTAGATGGGTTGTTATTATAACAGACATTTGAGCCTGAGATTAGTGATGTGAAAAATTTGAACAGGAGAGAAAAATTGCTTAAAAGAAATACATTTTTATTGCACAATTTTCTAATCAAGTATATATAAATTTCTCTCCCAACTGATATGCTCCTTTGGTCGATGTACACATATTGTTATATAACAATAACTATGTTAGTATCACAGGTCTAACTTCACATCTTCAACAGATACTCTTTGGAGGAATAGAGAATCAAAGAAAAGAATAATTACCATTACCATTTGCTATTCAGAGGCCATATTTCATATACTGGGTTTTCCTGGCACTTGGGCCATGGTTTCCCATACATTTTGATTTTCTGGCATTAGTTACGAAGAACAGAACAGACACTTCCTTTTCTGAGCACATTTTTTGATTATATATAAATTTAACATTTATTCCCAAGTGAGTAGAGTCATAATTTGTTGTTTACTCTTTTTGCAACTATGTTGGTGCTTTGTGCTACTTGTGTTCAGTTGTTAACATTCCTTTTCACATACAATCTGATTGGAACTGAATTGCAGGACAGGTAACAACATACTGTTCCTGTAGTAGTAGTAGTAGACCTAGCTTTTCGTTTAGTTCGCTTCTCTCTGGCATAGCTGATTTTTCAACACGAACTGAGTGAAAGAGTTTGATTTCCCATCCCATTTTATGGTTGAGATCCAATTATTTACAAATTGTCTACTTGCAAATGATTGCAAAAAAAGTTGGCAAAAATCACAAGTTTGGTCAAGTCTTTGCCCACTTAACTAGCCATATAGGCAGTAGATTCTATAAACAGAGCAGACTTTTATATACTGTAGATACCATCAGATCATCTCATGGATAAATTAATACTAAGTTCAACTTTATTTGGCCAAAGGTAAAATACCTCCTTTTGTAAGAATGAAATGCATACTATATCATATATCATTCATTTTATATAATGTGGGCATATTACTCATAAATAATGAGCTAACCAAGAAACCTAGCTTCTGATTGTAGAGCCAGACAATAAATTATCACAACTTTTTCAACCTATGGAAATGAAGGGAAAATGCCTTCTTTGCTTTCTGAGAAATTTAAGCTACAGTCCTTGTGCCAACAAGGACTTTTCCTCTATTCATTCTGTTCAACCAAGAGACAGAAATATAACTTTATAAATCTGTGCATAAAAATGCTATTTCCCTTTTATATTGGCAGAGAGATTTGTCTACTGAGTGAATGCTTGTTTTGTTGCAAAGAGAGGAGCATTCTATTTAAGAGATTCTTGAGCCTATTGTTATGATTTTAACAACCAGTTTAATAAATGCAAATCATATGCTCTTTGGAGGAATAGAGACAACCAATTCAATGCTAAATCCCTCTTGAACAAATTTCATTTGCTTGGAGGCAGTGTTGAATATAAGTGAGCTTTCCCAGTGCCCAACCTACTGTAAAATTTCCTTCTGGAAATATATCCCAAAATGCTTTTTGTTAGCCTTAGTAAAGACAAGATCATTTTCTGGGCTGTGCTGCTCAAGATTTCTGCAAATGTAGAGCACTTACAGTCAGTAATTCCTTATTTATTCAAAATTATATGTGGCTGTAAGAAAGTTATTGTGTTTCTCTTATTCTTTTAAATTCATAAATGTTTTATAACAACATATTAAACTATTAATATTAGAGCCAATTTAGTATAGTTGTTAAGGCATCAGGTTGGAAACTGGAAGACTATGAATTGTACAGTACAGATAATCCACAAGTTACAACAGGTCACTCAGCAACTGTTTGAAGTTAGGACCTAGCCCCCCCACCCCCCAAGGTCTCCAAAGCCATTGGGCCTGTGGAGATTCACCTTGCGATGATCTAGCGAGCCATCGGTTCCTTTGCCTACTTCTGGGCATTTGCAGAAAACAGGCCTAAAGTACTGAGAGATCACACGAGATCAGTGGTTTGAAATATCGCACTAGAGATCACGTGTGATCTTGCGCTACAGTAATTTAGACCTTGGTTCTTTGCAAACTGAGGCCTATACCAGATCTGGCTGAAGAGCGCATGCAAGCCAACAAGGGGCAGTGAAATTGCCTTTGCTCCAAGCGTCCCATTGGCTTGTAAACGCCTTTTGCTCTATTCCGGTCTTGGCACGAAGAGCATTACAAGCCAATGGGAAGCTTGAAGCAAGCCGATTTTGCTATCCCAAAATCTTGTTGGCTTGGAAGCATTCTTCATGCCGAGACTGCAAGCAGGCAAAGAAACCGCGGGAGAGGGACTGGAAAGAAGACAGATCTTCACAAGGTAAGTGACCTGGCATGGCACGATGGAGGGGAGAGCAATTGTGGGGACCCCAGGGGAGGGAGCATGAGGTATCCCAGTGGGTCAGGGGAGGCCTTGGGTGGTCTGAAACAGGTGACCTGTTCCATCCTTAGATCCCCACTCTGAGATGCCTCATGTGCACTTAACAACTCATGCATTTGATTAGTGAATGCATGAGAGAAATCGGGGAGTGATTGTGGTCAAGTTACACAATTCACTCCTACAAATCCTCGAGTTACAAATGTAATTGGCAGGCTCCACCTGTAGTCCTGCCTTAGGTGTAAAGCCAGCTGGGTGAGCTTGGGACAATCACTTTCTGCCCTAAGAAGGAAGCGATGGCAAACCGTTCTGGAAAAAAAAAAAATCTTGCCAAGAAAATTGCAGGGATTAGTCTCGGCCAGGGGTGTCAAATTCAATTTCATTGAGAGCCACATCAGGGTTGTGTTTGACTTGGGGAAGCCAGAGTAGGCGTGGCCAGCTTGACGTAACTTGTGTTTGGGGCACCTATGGCGAGCCTAGCGGTCTGCCAGCAAAAATGGGCTCCCGAACTCTGTTTTTGGCTGCAGCGACCTCCTTGAACCCTCATGCCAGTGAAAACAGAGCTCCATTTTTGCTGGTAGAGACACCACGGGCCAGTCCTTTGTTTCCAGAGTGGCCCACGGGCCAGATCTAAACACATTCCGGCCTACGAGGTTGAGTTTGACACCCATGGTCTAAGCAATCTCTGATACACGATTGGATGAAAGAAAAAACAATTGGCACTGTTAGACTATAAATGAAAGGTGGATATAATCCATGTGACCCACATGGGCTTCCACAGATGTTACACATACAGCGTGGAAGACTAAGGGATCTTGGCAGCTAATGTTTTCATTTCCAAGTGGCTAGATTGATTAAACTTTTACATGCCCTACTTAGCTACTGGACCTTGAAAAGTCATGTGAAGGTTTGCATATTCCCTGATGCTTTCATGTAAACAGAGAACTTTAAAGTGTGTTACATAGGTTTAGATTTTCCTCCATTTTCATCGTAGCTAGATTGGGTTTGGGCTCCTTTTCTACTAGCATTAAACCAAATGATAAGTAGATGTGAATGGTTCCTTAGTTTGTATTTGCTTGCTTAATTCCCTCTCCCCCCCTCCAATTTCCCCTCTCCGGAATCCCCTTTTTCTTTGGAGTATATTAGTTTATTGGATTGGCACAAAATTTGTTGCCTTTTTCTTCGGTTTTACATTTTAAATTTTTTAGCTTGACATGGGGGTCCTTTGGGGCTTTTGGGAATCATTTCCTGTGAATTACTCCTTTTGAAAAATTTGGGTTCTTTGTTTCCCCATTCTGGCATATGTTTCCCTCTTCAAAAATGCAGAATACATAGAATTAGAAAGGGACATCATGGTGGGCACTTTTCTACCTTCTGCTACTGTATTTTACATAATAATAATATGACTTGTACTTTCATTTGTTCAATATTTCTTACCTCTTCAGTCAATGTGATGACCCAGGGTGGGATACAAAATAAACACAGTCATAAAAAACAGGGGAAGCCCCCTTTATTCCTTCACTTTGCTTCCAAGCTCCAAATATCCTTCACTGGAGACAAAAAAAATCCCACACGAGCAGTTACAAGAAGGAGGAAATGCTGTTTAAACTAAAAATGCCATTGAAATTATAAAGGGTAAAAAACAACACAAACCAGGCAAGATAAGGGCTGGAAAACGTCCACGGATATTGGAACACACACTGGGAAGGACACCAAACTCAGAGATTAACAATAAACTATTGTTTATGCTTTGTTTCCAGCACTCGCCCATACACACGTCCGTCCTCTTATTTGGTTGTCACAGCTGCAGCCCATGAAGAGGATCAAGGCCCTCTCCTCCTGAGGAGACCACATCTCTCCCTTATCCTCTCCTTCCTGCGTGCCCTAGGATGAAGAGAGGATGGGCCTGGGTCCTCCTCTGACTGCCCAGCGGGCCTCTGCCCTTCCCCAGCCTCCTCCACAACCTCCAGAGCCACACTTCCACTCCCTGTCAGCTGTTCCTCCTCTCCCTCAGAGTCAGTCCCCACCAGGGGCATGACTGTCGAAAGGATTCTGATGCATATAGGCCAGTTAAAAAAAAAATAAAGGAACAAGTGGTTCTTGTTTTCAGCTAGTATTTAAAAAAAGATAAAAAGATGGAAGAGGAGGAAAAAACAGATTTCTGTTATTAACAAATTATTCTAGTCAGATGCCAAATATAATTTAAAAAGACAAAACTGGAACTGAACTGTGAATTTTTAAAAAAATCTTTTTTTCTAGGTAAACAATGGGATCGTTGCAATGTACCGTCATATAATATGTCATTTTACTGGAATAAATTGTGGAAACATGTATAAATGCAGTCTGTTTGAATCTTACTACTGTACTATAATTGAGACAGCCTCTCACACCTTATGGCACTTCATTTTTGCTCATGAAACAGTGTTTCTATTTTGTCTCACTGAAATAGATCAACCATACAAAAAAAGGAAAGTACCTGTTGCAGAACGATTGGAATCTCTAATATGCAAAGTGGGAGAAAAGGTATGAAAGACTGGCACCTTCATATTTTTGTGGGTTTTTTGTGTGAACTAATACAAATATTGAACTTTTGGATGGGTGGATGGTTAATGTTCTGTTTCAGCAGTCAATTCAACTCTACTTGATTTTTCAGTTTTCTAATCAAATAGTAAGAAAACATTACAGTGATACCTCAATACTCGACATTAATTGGTTCCAGGAGGCGCAATGAGTACCAAACAAATTGCTCCCATAAGGAATATTGTAGTGAATCACAAGGCAGCCGACACCGATAAGTTCTAGCTTGTGCGTTGAATACCAAACAAACGAAGAGTACCAGGTCAAAGTTTTCATATCAAAATGTGCTGAGTACCAAATTTGATGAGTTTCAAAGCAGTTGAGTACCAAGTATTACTGTATGTGGCTGCTAAATTGATCAGCTGTTCCTGGTGGACTGATTAGAGTTTTTCAGTATTTTTGTACCGGTATTAGAAACTCAATCGTATAGATATTTATTATACTGTGGCCTTGTTGTACTGCAGACCTGTCAATACTCACTATATCTGAATTTCCATTAATAATTCTCTTTATCCATGTCGAATCTCAATAATTATAGTTTTGCTTCAGTAGAGGAAAAAATAGTGACTTAAAATAGCCTATAAAAAGGAAAAGAGACAGAATATGACAAGGAACATTGTGTCAGAATCATTTTGCTGAACTCATTCCTTAAGTGAATAACGTTAAGCGACAAGACCAAATTAAAAGTGTGTAAATGAAATTACAGTTAGGAAATTTCGTTTCCACATTTTTGCTACAGAGAGCAATTGCTGCAATTTTTGAAATATGCAAAAATAATGTTTAAGGTTACAGTTGTAACCTTATATTCAATTCCACAGCATAGCAGCTATTATTTATTATCACTGTTGTTAAAATCTGTATTAATTATATTAATATTTTTACATTCCCTTGATAAAGGAATTTTATTTTAAAGTACAGAATTTAACAAGTTACACTTGTATCATTTTAAACCATGAATAAGGATAACTTGAGTTCATCAAAATTTGCTGATCGTCTTATCATATACCAACCAAAAGGAATCTTTATTTCTCATCATTCAGAGCCAGCAGCTCTGCAGGGCGGTCTTCAGAAATATTAAAAATGAAGCCATTTTCTATAAGGACAGAAGGGACGTACAATAACTTTTTGGGTCTGCCCAGCCTCAGGGCACCTATTTCTTCTTAACCATCTTTCGTAGCATTGGAACTAGGAAAGAAATGCACACATTTGTCTATATGAGGCATGAGCAAATTTGTATTTATTCACCGGTCAAATGGCATATTCACTAAGGATAATATATCAAGTTGAAGGGATATGCTTCCTTTCTTTAACTCCCTCCTTGAAGGAAGCTTTTTCCCACTGAGGCAATAGCTTCACAAACTTAAGGTGTGATGGGATGATCCCCAGGAGTCATGCAGACCCACTTCATAAGTTCAGAGCCTTTCCAAGTTTAAATTTTAATGAGATTCTACTTCATTTTTTAAAAAGAAGCATCCCAACAACTTGATGTGTTCCTTTTACTAAGAAAACCTTCTTCTCTTTATATGTGGGAGAAGGAGAATCCCAAAACCTTCTGGTGACATGGCAGAATCAATGCCATACTCACTGCAATCCATGGAGAGAAAAGAAATCTTGATACAATACGCTTGATAATGATTTTTTTTTAATATTTTATTCCCTTTCAGAGTCTTCTCTCTTTGGAAAGTAGTATAGAAGGCTTGGCTGGAGTTTTGGAGGCAGATCTACCAAACTACAAAAGCAATATACTGAAACTCCTTTGCACAGTGTATGTATGCAAAAGATTTATGGATCTAGGTGATAATACACTACTTACAGCAAAGGTTTTTTAAATAACTGTTTTTGAAAACGGTCACTTTTACCAAAGCATTTTATTGTATATATCATCTGCCTGCATATTTTACCCTGTTTAAAGAATTTTTGAAGTAATTATGGGATAATTAGGAAGGAGAGCAGAGAGTAGCAACAGTGTCAGAATGGTTCCCTACTGCTGATCATTCAGGCTCAGTAACAGCAATACAATTCTCTTATTGTTTTCTACAGCAGTACATTGATTTGCAGTGCAAGCTTACTCTGGAATTTTCATGAAAGTTTAAAGAAAGGATTACGTTTTTGTCTGATTTTTTTGCTCATTGCATCTTCTCTTTTCAACTAATGACCTCCTTTGCAAGGAACACATGGCCTTCTCAATCTGAAACTAAATTAAATTTGGGATTGGGAGACAACATCAACACAATGGAGGACTATGCATAATTACGGTACATACAATTGAGTTTGATTTCCCAGTTGGAATTGCAGTATTAGCATTGGATGAAAACTGAATTGGCTCTAGCAGTACCTTTATTTTTAATGTATACTGGTTCTTCTCAAAAAGGTATGCATCTCAAATAGCTTGAATTAACTATAAATAGGAGTAATGAGATCACAGCTTTGATCAGTGTAATTTGATTCTACTTTCTCTCTCTTTTATGAAAAAAAAAACATCAGTGCACGTCTGTTACCACAGAAGATGACTATTTACACAACTCTTGTTGGCTTGCTGAATGCCAGGAACTACAATTTTGGCGGAGAGTTTGTAGAAGCCATGATACGTCAGCTGAAAGAATGTTTGAAAGCCAACCTATACAATGAAGCTGTCTATTTAGTAAGTTGTTTTCATACCTTAAGAGAATTTTGAAAGTTATATTTTACATATATCCACAATTGAGACTTGAATTTCACTCCTTACACTCTCAAGTGAATCATTTGCTGTGATGATTGATTAAGACATTAAGAGAATCCTCACATGGCTGGATCTGACTTTATGGTCATTTTTACCATAGCTATTAAGCAAACCACATGCTCATTAAGCAAATTGGGGGGGCGAACTGAATCCAGATTTCCCAATTAATATTGCTTGTCAGAAACTGGCTGGGAAGGTTACAACTCGTGATCATACGACTGCAAGATGTTGCAGCTGGTTGAAAATGTGAGCTAGTTGTCAAGTGCCCGAGTTGCAGTTTTACTGTGACCATATGGATGGTGTGACAGTTGTCAGCCTGAGGATGAGTGGCAAATTTATTTTTCCAAGGCCATTGTGACTTTAAACCATCTGTAAACAATTAGAACCTATACCTATGTTTAGACTGTGGTATGATTCAGTGAATTTGAAGAGCTCACCATTTTACCTTTTGGACTGTAAAGATAAAAAATGTAATTTCGTGTGATCGTATAATGCTGTACACCCATCCAAACTTTTTCACTGTCTTATTTCTACTGACTTTGTCATAGCAGCTCTGTAATGTGAATGGTGCCAGTTTTTGCAATTTCCTGACCTAGACTTCTGGTATTTTGATAATAAACCAAGTTTAAGTGGCCATTCAGTTGGATATTGGTCCTGGGATTCTCATTACCCCAGTAAAATATGCTGAAGCAGATACAATCTAGGCTTCTTCAGAGATTTTGCCTGGCTTTATGAGATCTCTTGCTTTGGGTAAATACATGGATGCTCTCTTTCTGCAGGTGCGCTTTCTTTCTAATCTTGTGAATTGTCACGTAATAGCTGCACCCTCAATGGTAGCCATGTTTGAGAGTTTTGTTAATGTGACACAGGAGGAGGATGTACCTCAGGTAAACAACAATACATTTGCTTCATAGATAGAGAAATAAATTGCTGAAATGTATTACTGTGATTGTTTGTCTTTTTTGTAAAGTGTCCCAAAGGTACTTTTTTTTTCTTCTCCAAAAGGCAACTTGATTTTATTTTCCCTTGGAGACATTTCACTTCTCATCCATGAAGCTTCTTCAGTCATAAATGAATTGCTTTTTTGGGGGGTGGGGGGTGGGGGGGAGCCCCTTTAGGGCCACCATGACCTGGATAACTGAGAATCTCCACAGACATTTTTTGTAATGTGTTTGTACACGTGGTAAGCTTCCTTCAACTTGTATTGCAACAAAAACCTAAACAGTAAACTGTAACATTTGGCCATGTGCCCTCTGGTGCCGTTGTCACAGTCTTCTTGGCCTTCAGGGGGAACATAAGTACAACAAAATAAAAATGGTACATGCCCATGGTCTAGATAGGCAAATGGGGCCCTTACTATTGTATCCTATCTCAAATTGAAGTCTGCAGTTCAAAAGATTTGCAATGTAGCTCCTTAAACGTTTCTAAAATCTAGATTTGTAGAAAACCGTTTCATCATATCTATTGGATTCTGACAGATGTTTGCCTGGATCCGGCTGATTTCATTTACTCTGGAGAGTAAATGTACATTAAATTCAATAAGAAGCAGTATGTGAAATAGCTCCTTGAAAATGCTTATGTAAATATTAAAGCATCAGCATGACATAAGAAACATTGGGGAGGGGTTGTCCTATATTTTTTCATTACTTTGTGCAGATTCATTGTGTACCTTTCTGTAGGATGCTTTAGAATTCTCAAAAGCAACCATTCATGTGCAGACAACTTGTAAACATATGAATCTGGGCCCTTGAAGCTTTGCCCCTGAGTCATCATATCATAGAATTAGAGTTGTGGAATCATAAACAGTGCTTCTAACTGTGTTTTGTCTGTATTTTTTCAAACAGGTGCGATGTGACTGGTACGTGTATGCGTTTCTGTCATCCTTACCTTGGGTGGGGAAGGAGCTCTATGAGAAAAAGGACACTGAAATGGAACACATCTTGTCCAATGTTGAAACGTATCTGAAGTAAGAAAATGAGAGTAAATGTAACTTTGCATCATTATGCCTTAATACAGCACAAACACAGAACTTGCAGACTTCATAAATTTGCAGGAAATGCTATTTCTTGACTGTTGAATCTAGAGGTAATAAATAATCTCAGGCCAAGTTTTGTTCCTTTTTCAAACAAAGGCACATTAAAAATGGTTCTGCATTCTTAGTATAGAGAAAGATGCTCAAGAAGAAGAATGATAAAATCCCCAAATTTGTGAAAAACGCGTGCTCTCTGCAGAAAACATAATTGTTTTCCATTGACCCTGAAGGCGGATCTAAAACCAATGTGTGGGAATTCCTGGAAAGCAGTAGGCAAGTGTTGCCTTTTAAAAAGGGATCTGAAGTGATCACAGGGCTGACGTGAGAATTTTTTTAAGTCTTGGCCTCTGTTATTCTACAAGCATCTTTCTACAGGTGAAACTCGAAAAATTAGAATATCATGCAAAAGTTCATTTATTTCAGTAATGCAACTTAAAAGGTAAACCTAATATATGAGATAGACTCTTTACATGCAAAGCAAGATAGTTCAAGCCGTGATGTGTCATAATTGTGATGATTATGGCTTACAGCTTATGAAAACTCCAAATCCACACTCTCAGAAAATTAGAATATTGTAAAGATTCAATAATTCAGGCTCAAAGTGTCCCGCTCTATCAGCTAATTAAGCCATAACACCTGCAAAGGGTTCCTGAGCCTTTAAATGGTCCCTCAGTCTGGTTCAGTAGGAATCAGAATCATGGGAAAGACTGCTGACCTGACAGTTGTGCAGAAAACCATCATTGACACCCTCTATAAGGAGGGAAAGCATCAAAAGGTAATTGCAAAAGAAGTTGGATGTTCCCAAAGTGCTGTATCAAAGCACATTAATAGAAAGTTATGTGGAAGGAAAAAGTGTGGAAGAAAAAGGTGCACAAGCAGCAGGGATGACCTGCAGCCTAGAGAGGATTGTCAGGAAAAGGTCATTCAAAGTGTTGGGGACTTTCACAAGGAGTGGATTGAGGCTGGAGTCAGTGCATCAAGAGCCACCACACACAGACGGATCCTGGACATGGGCTTCAAATGTCGTATTCCTCTTGTCAAGCCGCTCCTGAACAACAAACAATGTCAGAAGCGTCTTACCTGGGCTAAAGAAAAACAGAACTGGTCTATTGCTCAGTGGCCCAAAGTCCTCTTTTCTGATGAGAGCAACTTTTGCATCTCATTTGGAAACCAAGGACCCAGAGTCTGGAGGAAGAATGGAGAGGCACACACTGCAAGATGCTTGAAGTCCAGTGTGAAGTTTCCACAGTCTGTGTTCCATGTCATCTGCTGATGTTGGTCCACAGCGCTTCATTAAGTCCAGGGTCAACCCAGCCGTCTACCAGTAGATTTTGGAGTACTACATGCTTCCTTCCGCAGACGAGCTTCATGGGGATGCTGACTTCATTTTCCAGCAGGACTTGGCACCTGCCCACACCGCCAAAAACACCAAAACCTGATTCAATGACCGTGGGATTACTGTGCTTGATTGGCCAGCAAACTCGCCTGACCTGTACCCCATAGAAAATCTATAGGGCATTGCCAAGAGAAAGATGAAAGACATGAGACCGAACAATGCAGAAGAGCTGAAGGCCGCTATTGAAGCATCCTGGTCTTCCATAACACCTCAGCAGTGCCAAAGGCTGATAGCTTCCATGCCACGCCACAGTGAGGCAGTAATTGCTGCAAAAGGGGTCCATACCAAATACTGAGTACATATGCATGCTTATACTTTTCAGAGGCCCAATATTGTTCTCTGTACAATCCTTGTTTTATTGATTGCATGTAATATTCTAATTTTCTGAGATTGTGGATTTGGGGTTTTCATGAGCTGTAAGCCATAATCATCACAATTATGACAAATCACAGCTTGAACTATCTTGCTTTGCATGTAATGAGTCTATCTCATATATTAGTTTCACCTTTTAAGTTGCATTCCTGAAATTAATGAACTTTTGCATGATATTCTAATTTTTTGAGTTTCACCGGTACATGGTAGTTAAACCAACTCTCCCAAAAACCTACATTAGTTAGGAACCAGATCATTGAAAATGCATACAGATTGCCTTTGACAAATGATTGATCACATTGCAACTGTTCAGTTATGATAGGCCTCTCTGAGGGAACAACCTCCCCTCTCTGGGGGAACAACCCAGTTCCAAAGTTCTGATCCTGACCCCCATGGTCACATGTTGGGCATCCGGCAACTGGTTCCCATTTATGACCATTTGCAGTGTTCCATACTCATATGATCACAGTTTTGCTGAAAACTAGCATCTACTTTTAATGTCCACCACAAAAGAGGTCATAATATCGGATCAGTCACTCAGCTGTCACAACTTAGGACCATGATGGGTATTCTGCATTACTGGTATCGGTCAAAGTGTATCTATGCACACTTTTACAGCCAGAAGCTTTTCCCAATGCCTCCTGTCAATTGAGTCATACTATGTTTCTTTCAGAGTCTTTCTCAGTTGAAATGCAAACCAATTATCAGTAGTCCTTACAATGATTATGTTCTTTTTATGGCAGACGGCGTCAGAAGACTCATGTGCCTATGCTACAAGTTTGGTCCGCTGATAAACCACATCCACAAGAAGAGGTGAATATGATTAGGGTTTTGAATTCTTGTCCTGATATCCATCTGAAGAAATGTTAGGGCAGATGCGTAATTCCAGTTTTGGCTGCATGAAGTTGACGCTGTTCTAATGAGAAAGTCTTCCCAATGGCTTTCCTCCCTGCCTTTTCTTTCTTCTGAATTTCCCTCCTGAAATGGTTCCTAAGCAAATTGGGTAGGGGGATTTCCTATAACATGGAAATCAGTCTGGCTTTGGGAATACCCCTTCCCTCCAAATATGAAAATGTTTGATGGATGTCTGTTGCCTTCCAGTACTTAGATTGCCTTTGGGCTCAGATTCAGAAAATGAAGAAGGACCACTGGCAAGAGAGGCACATCCCGAGGCCATACCTGGCGTTCGACAGCGTCCTTTGTGAAGCTCTGCAGCACAACCTGCCTCCTTTTACGCCGCCACCCCACGCAGCAGATTCCGTTTACCCGATGCCAAGAGTCACCTTCCGGATGTTTGACTACACTGATGATCCTGAAGTAAGTCAGTATTGTGGGGCAGCATCTTTGTAGTGCACTGTTGCGAATTGAAATGTTTTCATCTTTGGTGGGTTCCACATAATATGTCCCTTTGCCTTCTGACCTTTCGGTTTGGGTCGTTACTTGGCCTGAAAATAGCTGAGAATTTGTTTCACATTCTTTATCAGGGTTGATGTGGTTCAGGGTTTGCTTTGTCTGTCTAATAGTTCCATCTGCCCTATGCACCACTGCTTTTGGGGGCTCTACTTTTTTTTTTAAGCAGGAAGAGGCTATTTCTAAATGAAAATACTAAGTGTGCTTATAGAAGTAGTTTCCAACTCATTGGCTTTTCTATCAAATAATTTTATTGCATTTTTTAAAAGTCTATACATTAGAAACAATATATGCTAACAATCAAAAGAAACCAAAAAGAGTAAAAGGAGAATAGGGATAGAAGTGTGAAAAAATATAAAGAAAAAAAGACACAAATATATACAAAGAATGATTTCTGACTTCTTCCAAGGTTATAGAGAACACTTACTTTCAACTTTTACTTTAAGACTATAATAAAATGTCCATTTTTCCCTCAAAAGAAAAGGGGAAATAAAATATGTCTTCCCCTTTTTAAATGTTAACAATTATTAAATTTATATGTCAAATTTTGTTTTTTCTGCATCTCCTGCAAAAAGTCCAACAAAAGGCTTCCATTACGGATGAATTTCTTCCATGATTTTTCTCTCATGAGAAAAATTCCCTCCCTTCCTTTCCTTTTTATTAAAACTATTGGGAGAATGTTATAATACCAATATGTGATCTGACATCATGCCTTTTGGGATGAAGATGGATTTTTGGGCTGTGCCAATAAATTAACCTCTGTTTGTTTCTTTTGTCAGGGTCCAGTTATGCCTGGGAGTCACTCTGTTGAAAGATTTGTGATCGAAGAAAACCTCCACTGCATCATCAGATTATTTTGGAAAGAGAGAACGACATGGTAGGGCTCTTTGTTTCCATGTATATTTAATTCAGCCTCCCTGTTGGATGCCCTCCTTGTGTAAATGATTGTCAACATTTTCAATCAGATTGGATACAGTGGCAAAAATGTTATATAATTCAAAACATTTTGCAGTAAGTATTTTTTCACAAATCAGTTACATTTTTTTTCCAAGCAGAGTTGTTGGGAGGAAGTCTGCATTCAAAATTGGCTATGTTGCACTGTTGTCAGGAAGGGAGGGAGAGAGAAAGAAAGAGAGAGAGAAGGAAATTAAATGGGTCCAATTGACTTGCCATTAGCCATTACATATACAATTTGAGTATTTTGGGCCTAGAAAAGTGATATTGAATCTGTTTTCCCTACATTGAGAAGTGTTCTTTAAAACTTTGTGTGTTAAATTAATGCTTTAAAATGCAGATTTACATCATGTTTGTTAACTGTAGCAATTTTGAAGGAGCTCCTTCCCTGGTTATTTAGGGCATCTGGAGCTGTCATATCTATATCAATCTATCCAAAGCGGGCTGACACTGCACAGTGACGGAACCTTTGGCAACTATTTCTAAGATTTGTTTCCTGCAAGGAAAGAGGTTTTTTGTAGAAATGGGTCCCGGCACATATCACAGTAAATTACGTTTTTGCTACCTGATTCCTGCTTGCCTTTTTAATTCTAAACTATACGCCTATCTTTTTCTGTAGTGCTGCCCAATTAACAAGGTATCCAGGAAACAAGAAGATCCCTCTGAATTACCATATTGTTGAGGTAAACACTATATTTATCAGGTCACTTTTTCTTATTTAGTGCCAATTATCTTCCTCTCTGCTAATAGTTCCTCATTTCAGAATGGAGCTTGAAATGACCGATTTTGAGTTCAAACCATTTCCGGTTCAGCTAGAAAGGCCATTGTGGGATTGGAGTGGGGCATTTTAACATTAACAATTAAACATTCTGTGCACTTCTGTTGTTGTAAGTGTGCTTCATCATATTGCTTTCATATTTTCCCCAGGTAATTTTTGCTGAGTTGTTTCAGCTTCCTGTTCCACCTCACACGGAAATCATGTACACAACGCTTTTTATTGAACTCTGTAAACTTCAGCCTGGATCTTTACCTCAAGTTGTATCCTTTTCCCCCAAAGGTCTCTTGTAACAGTTAATACCTTTTGATAACAAAAGGAAGGGTATGTTTTTCCAACCATATTGCAATTAAACATTATAATATAAACAATTTAAACCATGGATCTCAAACTCGATCATGTCATGTGACATATCGTGATGTATCATGATGGTTTTTTTGCCTTTGTGGAGCTGGAGTGTGTGTGGCCTGTGCGTGACACATCCAGCCCATGGGCCACCAGTTTGACAGGCCTGATTTAAACCTTAATTGAAAAATGACAGCTTGCACAAGCTACAGAAATGCTGTACATGCGCTTAGATACAATGAATACTATCTGCATAGATCGGTGAGTAAGGACATTCTCGTCTAAATTTTCTGAAGATTAGTGTCTTGGGTTTCCTGTAGACAACAAAATCCATGATAGCTATAAAATGCCCCTGCTTTTACAGGCTTTCGTATTTTAGGTCACTCCTCTCATTGAATTAGTATTGCAATAATTGATTTCTTCTATTTCTTCTACTGATTTCTTCTATGATTTCTTCTACGTTCTTCTGAAACTTTCTTATATAGCTCAAAGTTCTTTTTCAAAAGACAACTGGACTTTGTTTTTCCTTGAAGATGTTTCACTTCTCATCCAAGAACCTTCTTCAATTCTGATTTATATGGCATTCATAAATCAATCAGTTATCCCTCACTGCAGAGTTAGATTGCTAATAAAAATATTACAATCTGAAGAGAACTACCCAATTATTATTGGATATAAGGTTAATTATTTGAAAATGATTCAAAAAAGGTATTTTAGAACAGTAGCCCTTTTGGGCACCAGGGACCAGTTCGATGGAGGGAGATTTTTCTGTGGACCAGAGGGGGCGTGGTTTCATGTGCTGCCTGCATCCTGCAAATGGGGCTTCACTCATTTGCGCGGCCCAGTTTCTGACATTTCATGGCCCAGTGCTGGTCCACTGACTAAGGGTTGGGGACCCTATTTTAGAATATGCTGGAACTGCAGCACTATCAAGTCATTTGCAAAGCATGCAGATGCCTCTGAGATAACTCCTCAAAAGATCGTGTTACTATAAATGATTGGAAATGTTCTACCCTTTGGTTTTTAAGAATTTGCATCTACTCAGACTTGTTCACCACTTATTTTATATATTTAATATAATGTCAATAATAGCTCTCCAAAATGAAAAGGTTTTGATATAAGACATTTACATTTATTTATTTTTTCTCCCATCAAGGTTTATGAATTGGTTTTCCCACCATCTTAGTAATTTTGAGTTCCGCTGGAGCTGGGAAGATTGGTAAGTGTTTGATTCCATAAATGTGTTTACGCACATTCTCATGTCTGGCAGCTATTTGGGTTATGTTTGTTAGGACTGTGCTGTGCTTCAGATTCCAACACAAAATGTGTTTTTAAATGTTCTGCAGTGCCTATGTAGCAGCACTTGATGGGTCTCTAAAGCACTTGTACCATACTTAGACCAGTTGCTGATTTTCTCCCTTGTGATAATGAATGTTGCCTCACAATTCACACTAAAACTCCATTAATTCCTGGATGAAAGAACGAACTTGGCTTGCATTATTAAAAAAATAGGTGGCCGTGCTGGAGGGTATGGACTTAGCTATGCTAACCTCATTGCTTTACAACATCAAGCCAGGCTCCGGAATTGAGCCTTTCTTTGATCCATAGGGATATTATTATGTCATTCTTCAGAAAACCTCTCTGACATCAGGAAGCCATGAGGTGTTGTTTTTTTTTTTTCTGGGTGCTATTTAGTAAGATAGACCACATCTTGCTATCTAATTCTGCTGCTCAGATTTCTCTTTGAGCTGCCAGAAATGCTTTTGGGTACGGAATCTACCACTTTCAACTATTTACATATGTTCATGTTCCAGGAGCCTCATGTTTAAATTGATCTGATGTGCTCTATATGGGGCTACCTTTGCCCTTGATCTGGTTGCCACCATTGATCTAAATGCAGCTGACAGATTGTTATATGGGGCATCTGATCAGGCTCCTTTGCTGAAGCCTCAGTGGTGCCATTTAGCTTCTGTGACAGGCTTTGGTTATGATCTCTAAGGCCTTTAGCAATTTGGGATACTAATATCTGCACAGTTGCTTCTACTGACCAAACAAAGCAAATCTTTATTACAGACATAGACCAGGATAGGAAGAGTGGAGTACAAATAATTAATATTTTTAATTAATTATAAAATTAATTATAATTAATAATTATAAAATTATAAAAGACACAAATGTAATGCACATTTTAAAAATACACACTCAATACACACACAGACACACAGACACACACACACACACACATCTAAAAACCCTATTAAAGGGGAGTAAAACATTCAGTATATTAAAAAAAAAGTACAACCTCAGATGCTATAGAATACACATATGTATACACAAATGCCATCTGGCAGCTGTTCATGGTGCCCTTCAGTGTATTGTTGTCCATGCTTCAGAGTGTCATATTTTAGGATGATTTTGAATTCATTTTTTTACCCAGGCCTGGTCTATATAAATGGCTTTTCTTTCTCTCCCTTGATCTTTTAAATGATGGTTTGATTTAGTATATTATTTGATTTCAGTATATTATTTTTACATATTTTATTGCAGTTTGTATTGTAAATTGTTGTGCAATATTTTGGCACATAGTGAACAGACACATAGATGGATAAATAGATGGTTGGATGGACAAGTAGAAAAATAGGGTGGCAGACAGAAATATTGTTACCCAAGTAGCAGAAAACCCTACAGAATAGTCTCATTCCACAGTTGATATATTTTCTGATCCTTTAAATAATTGAAGATAGTTTTTTTTTCATTGTGGATTATAAGTCAAACTCCAGTCCTGCATATCCTTAGTATACTAGAAGCTGTAATGCTATAAAAATCTGGAAAACTATCTTATGAACATGAAAATATCTAGTTGCCATATAGTCTTATAAGTCTTTCCTTTTCTGAATACCATCTTTTTTTTTAATATGTAGGTCAGATTCTGTTTCTGAGGATCTTGACAGACCCCGGCCTAAATTTGTAAGAGAAGTACTGGAAAAATGCATGCGGTGAGTGAGAGATAGCAGCATTTGTATACCTATGTATCCACCATGCTATTTCCATCGCAAGAAGCCGTGCTATGCAAGGACTGAAAAGAAGTAAAATAGACTAAGCAAAAGAAATTAAAGACATGGAGGAATAAAGAGAAGAGGAAAGATTCCTAAGTGCATTTACTCCAATACTCACTATGCTGCAGGGATCACTTCTGATCTATCAGCTTGTTCCATCTCACCCAGTTACAATTACTCAGTCTTCCTGTTCCTGTTGTCACATTCACTTTTCTCGCCTACTTTTGTTTTTTGTTTTGCAGTTCAGATCTCGTTTCTTATTTCTTTTTGTCCAAACGCTCTCCACACATTTAATTTGCAATCGGCATGTTTTTTTCTGTCTTGTAGTCTGTCGACATTCCTTCACCATACAGCCATTTGTGACGTTGCTCTTGTTTTGTCACATGCACATAACTATTTCCACAGCATTCAACTTATTATTCCCTTCACTACCCTGATTTCCATTCTTCATCCCATCCTATCATCCGTTTCCACTATTCCCATCCTCTGATCCTATATTCTAAGAAGTATTGTCCCTTTCACATGCATGTTTGCATTCCCCTCTTAAAAATTCTGAGGGATGCTTTAGCAGAGTCAAAAGAGAGAGAGAGAGAGAGATCTTTCTTTGACTAACCATTTGCCATAGAATAGTACAGTAAAAGGAGAAATAGTTTAATATAGCAATTAGTTCTTGGGGAAGGAAAACAATAAAATAATAAAACAGCATATCTAAAAATGTTGCACAGTTGGATAACTTGGTGAAAATATTTTGCCACCTAATATGTGAAAGGAGCTCTTAAGGCACAGAGATGAAAATACAGTATGGCAGGCTAACTCTGCCCCCAACCTGTTGTTTGATCCTGGTGGCACTGAAGGCTGATTCAGCCTTCCATCCTTCTGAGGCTGGTAGAACGAGGAGCTAGATTGTGTGTGTATGGAGGAGGGGGGCAGTATGCTGGCATTGTAAACCACCCAGAGAGTGCTGTAAAACACTGTGAGGTAGTATAGAAGTCGCATTGCTATTGCTATTGTAGGGTTGGGTATCCCTTGAAATATAATAAACATAAAATTTATCTGTATGTGATTGGGACAATCAGAGCACATCTTGGAGCATCATAGAAAGGGCACTGTTGGAGGACATGGGCAAGAATTTCTGCCTCCCTGGATTCATAAGGGCAAAATGAGCAACCCCATGAAATGCATATCTCCAGTAGAGCTGATGGCAGGGCATCAAACTGGGCTCTAGGAAAGGCCCATATATATTTGCTTAGTGTTCAATTGTATAAGTATCCCACAATAGAGAGCTGTATGTCAATTGGTAATAGACTTCTGGGGCAGGTGATACCATTTTGGTAAACAGTGTCCCTAATTCCCTCTTTTACTGTTAGTTTGGCCTTTACCAGGGTTAATTGACCTAAATATTCAGGGAAGAGACCAATATTGCCAAGTTCTGCTATGCAGGTGCAGTGCCAATGGGATCGGTAGTTGTCTCACAGCAGCTATCTGCATCAGGCATCTAGGATCAAGCATGATTTGAAGACCTGAGATTAGAATCCTGTTCTGACTACTCCCATTTGTTAGCTAATATACCATCCATATTCTTTAATTCATCTCCACAGTAAATTAGTTCTGTTCTAACCAAAAGTGTAATACCTGATTCCCAACAATCCCTGTTTTCATGGAATCAGCAGGCAGGAGCGCTCTCAATTTCTCACAGCATAGGTTCCATTCCAATAATCACCTCCAAGTCTCACCTTGGAAAGTTTTTTTCTTCTCTAGTTAAAATCTGCAGTCCCAAATCAGCATCCTATGGTCAAAACTAATTGAGATTTATACAGAAGGAGCATACTGATCCTTTGCCATTTCTTTCCTGTTTTACAGTCTACTGAGGACATGGCTGTTTAGAGTTAGTTTCTAGGCACCATCATTGCTTCTAAGAGTTTGGAAAACA
This sequence comes from Pseudonaja textilis, assembly GCF_049901715.1. Taxonomy (NCBI): domain Eukaryota; kingdom Metazoa; phylum Chordata; class Lepidosauria; order Squamata; family Elapidae; genus Pseudonaja; species Pseudonaja textilis. The sequence goes on along the minus strand of NC_141991.1, from coordinate 164,428,606 downwards.
TGATTCATTTGAGGACTAACTTAATTAGCAAGAAAATAAAATTAAAATTGCAGAAGACTAAATGATGTTAAGATTATTAAATAATGTCCATCATTTTAGAAGTTTGGATAGATAGAGGGCTGCACTTTCAGTTAATCAAGTTAATAACAAGACAATAACAGGAAGATATTTTTTCCTAACTTTTTCTAGCACCCTTATTTGAGCACCCATGTTTACAAAATGTATTTTGCTCTTAATTGAAATATCTTACCCCTTTAACTGCGAGGAATTTTCTTCCACTTCTGAGAGTTGTTGTCTTTCCTTTTTTAAGCAGAGATATTGGCAACAAGCTTCAAACAAAGAAAGGAAAAAAAGTAGCATTGAAATTTTCAAGGAATCTTATCATTTCCCTGTTTCTGACAAATTATAGTTCAGGCACAGTCCTAGTTCTTTGAGGAACTTTTTCTGTGCATTCAGGATCAGGGTGTAGATATTAGTTTTGGGCTGCTTTATCAGTGCATGTATATATGCCAAGTTATGAATGATTGGTTGGGTTATATCTGTAGTATAACCATAATCATGTGACATAATTGCAGCAAGAATATCTTCTTATCAACCTTCTACAAAAATCTTTTATTCAGGCTTTCCTACCATCAGCGAATAGTTGATATCGTTCCTGCTAGTTTTTCAGTTATTACTCCTGCAAATCCAACCTGTATTTATAAATACGGAGACGAAAGTAACAGTACGTAGATGATATTTATATTATTTACACTTTACCCCCAAAAACTTGGACTGTGACAAGGAGCATTTGTTACTGTTGAGGCAAATAGTATTTTGTCTTATTAAAACAGGGGGGGATGGGAGAGGGAATAGGTAACTAACTCCATCTAAAGAAAATTGCTGTAGCCATGGGCAGGTATGAGATGGTGTCAACCAAGGACCATCCAAAGCCCAGTGGTCATGATGACATAAGGGGACATTGCTTAATGGTGTGGCTTCTCTTCTCGTTGATTTATTTTTTTATAAGAACCGTGGTGGTTCAGTGGTTAGAATGCAGTACTGCAGGCTACTTCTGCTGACTGCCGACTGCCAGCAGTTTGGCAGTTTGAATCTCATCTCTTAAGGTTGACTCAGCCTTCGATCCTTCTGAGTTGGATGACAGATTGTTATGGGCAATAGGCTGACTCTCTAAACCATTAAGAGAGGGCTGTAAAGCACTGTGAAGCAGCATATAAGTCTAAGTGCTATTGCTGTTCCATCTTACATATCGTTCTGATTTCTCTGACATGGTTGATTTCCAAGAAAATTTAATATGCTTTAAGAAGTTTACATTGTAAAAAAAAAACAAGTTGTAAAACTTGTAAAAAAAATGCCCAGTTTTCAAAGATGGTAACTTTGCTTCATCTATCTTTGGGTGTAGAATCTCTACCTGGATATAACGTTGCCCTCTGTTTAAGCATTGCGATTAAAAATAAAGCAAGTAATAATGAAATCTTCACCATTCTTAAGGATGTGCCCAATCTTAATCAGGAAGAAGATGATGGTAAGCCTTCTGATATTTACCATGTTCCGTTGCTAATTTCCATTTATGGAAACTTTGCAAAACCTCAGGGAAGCTTGTTAGCTTTAGGTTAAATCCAGGGTATGGCTCCTGTTCTTATTTTCACACAGCAATTAGTACTAGCTCAGAATAGAATTGTATTGACCTGGGACTGTTGATATTCAGCACCACTCCATACATACAAACAAGCAAATGTGCCTTTACATTTATGTTTTTTTAAAAAAAACAGAATGACACTATAGAATTGGCATGGGAAAAGGGAGAAGCTGCAATTCAGATAGGAGGAAGAAAATTGCCACATTTGGGAGTTTCAGTTCAGTTTTATCATATATATTAGTATATTTCTGAAATTCATTCATTGATATTTGCAATTTAATTTGTCTTAATGAAATTGCAAAAAAGCCTATTATGAAAATCCTCACCAGTTTTTTTTTTAAAGAAAACTAAAAATATTCAGTCCATCTCAGCCTTTGGTGAATGCCCATATTGCTTATAGGTTTTGATGTATTTGTAACTTTGTTTTCCAGATGAAGGCTTCTCATACAATCCTTTAAAAATAGATGTTTTTGTCCAGACACTATTGCACTTAGCTGCAAAATCATTCAGTCACTCTTTCAGTGCTCTGGGAAAGTAAGTATTTTATCACTAAGTACATTAAAATGTCAATTTGCTCATGCTGTTGCCATTTTATTTTTTATTTGTGTTGTAACTTTATGAAGAAAAGGATAGAAGCAAGTGTGTTCTTGCTTCTTGTTTTTGTTTTAAAAATTAGCTATATTATCTATTTTTTTAACATACTTTTTCAAATGGATTGTTTCCTGGATAGTCTCTGATCCCTGGGATCTGTCTGTGTGTCTGTCTGTCTGGATGAATCTTGTATTCAGCAGCTTTCTCCCACAGTACAGCATAGACAAAAAGTTTATCAGTCCTTTCTCACCTCTTTGTGATCTGCGACAGAACATTGTCCCTGTATATATTTAAGCCCAAGGTGCAGGTTAATAAGAATGGCCAAAGAAGGTCTGCAGGAGGAGGGAAATAATAAAAAGCTTACTTGGCCAGAAGAACCCCCTTTCTGCATTAGGTTGTAGAGTGGTGGGTAGAATTTGGGCACAAGCAAAATTAAAAACTATCTGAAGAAAAAGCTGGTGACTGGGTCCAATTATGCAATGAGAGAATGTCAGCCCCATGATATAGACCAAGTCAAGAAATAAGACTACACTACTTTTGTTGAGGTTGGCAATAATAACAGAATATTGGAAGTCTGGCTATGCTTTATGCCCTCTGCCTCTTATGGTCCTGTGGCTGAGGGAGGTGTCTGCCTGAGACATTTTTGCATACTGCAGTCAACTGAGAGAATAATCTTGAGGGACAGCTGCAGCTAAGGCAGATAAGAAAAATCTCAGAAAAGATAAGAAATCTCAGCCCAAAGCAGGAATGGAATTTGAGAAAGCATCTCAGACTTGACCCTTCCTGATTCTCTTTTAGGAAATGGCAGGGAGGTAAGATTATTTCACTGTAACCCTATAACAAAAGTATTGTAGTATTACCATTCACTTCCTTGGTGTTCAAGTCTCATCTATTTCAAAGGGTTGGCACATGCCTTCTGCTATGACTTGGATTTAAGCCATGGTTTTCTCTCATTGCTTTGGCAACAAATTTCTCTTACCACTGTATCACCTGTGTGTATGTGTTTAATGTTGGCATTGATTTTGGGGAAGAGATGGGTTCTATAATGCACCTGCTGAGTTTTCACAGGGTATTGTGAAGTGTAGCTAGCTAAGGTAGCAGGAAGAACTGCTGTATTACAGAGCTCTTTGTCAACACGGCAATACTGCTAGGCTCTCAAGCTAGAAATCCAGAGTTCTTGGCAGACTAAGAACTAAGACTAAGCCACTTCTCTTTCGGTCTCCCCTCCCAATCAATTTTGCCATTTTGATCCCAGTTGAATCCCAAGGGTCCAATAAGAATTGATCTGTAAGAATAAGTGACATGTTCTATTCCTTAACATCCTTGGATTATGTCCTTTCTGTTTTTGTAAGATTTCGAGAAGTCCTCAGAACTTTGGCTGAAAGTGATGAAGGGAAGCTTCATGTTCTTAGAGTGATGTATGAAGTATGGAAAAATCATCCTCAGGTAAGAATGAACATTTATATAGTCCTCCCTCCCTTCCTTCCTCCCTTCCTTCCTTCCCTGCCTTGGAAGTTACGATAAGTGGCCCTCCTAACATGAATAACTATGATCTGCACAGCTTAGGTGCTGAATCTTATAGAGAGGCTGTGCTTTGAGGGATCCTGTGTAGTTTCAATTAACTGGGATTAACTGGGATTTCAAATCTGTGAGTTTGTGTTGAAAGTTGTGCCCAGATGACCATACACATACACACACACACCTGATGAACTGAGCAAAATTTCTGCATTTGCACAGATGATTGCTGTACTGGTGGATAAGATGATTCGAACACAGATTGTGGATTGTGCTGCAGTGGCAAATTGGATTTTTTCTCCAGAGTTATCTCACGATTTTACAAGGTAAATAAATATCAACCACCTCATAACTTTTTAAAAAACTGTCTCAAATATCTTTCATAGAAGTGTGAGTGATCTTGATAAGGGAAATTTTGCCTAAGTTAAAAATATTTCCTGAAAGTAAGAAACCTTTTGTATATCTGACTGAAAATTTGCATGCTTTTTTATAGTCCTAGAGAATTCTGATACTGAAATTTCTCCTCAGAGGGGAGGAAGTTGCACCATTGTCCTCGTGTTTTCATCCATTTTACTCATTGTCTGAGAAAAGCTTAGATATACAAGTGTGTATCGTGCCTTTTTACTGACAAAAATCAGAGTTGTCTTCTCCGAACATGAGAGTGCTTCTTTGCTTCTTTTATTGCTAGATTTTATATTTGGGAGATTTTACACTCTACCATTCGTAAGATGAACAAGCATGTGATGATGATCCAAAAGGAGCTAGAAGAAGCCAAAGAAAGATTAACTAAGCAACAGAAAAGAGTAAGTAATTTTTTCCCATGCCTGTATGAAGAAATAAGACTTAAAAGATATTTCATCAGTTATAAAACATAAGATTTATTTTGCTTTGCTGAGCTAGGCAGAGATGAGCAGCAGGATGGAAAGATGGAGATGATCGTTATTTTGTTGTGCCTATGGCTCAGGCGTTCTTGTCTTTGGATACTTTTAATTGCTAGATAACTTCAACTTTTTGAATCCCCATGTCATGAGCAAGTTGCTTGGTAAAATGTGATCAACTCCCCTATTTAATTGAATATGAATGATTTATATCATCTGCTTCTACCTCATAGACTTGCAATATTTTTAAACAATAACAAACACAATCTGAAACAATAGCTGAGACACCAAACCAATCTAAAACAAATATGACTTTATTTGCCGGTTCAGTTTCTAGCAGAAAACTCTGTTGCATGCTTTCAAGCTATTTTTTTTGACAATATCTGCAACGGTGCCTTTTATTTTTGTTTTGTTTTCCATCTTGATTATTTATAAAATATATTAAAATCAATTAAATTTCAACTCTTTCCCTCCAGCGTGATGATTCTCGAAGGAATGAGAGGGAAAATTGGCCCCTTGAAGAACAAATTGAACGCTTACAAGAAAAAGTTGAATCAGCTCAAAGTGAACAAAAAAATCTTTTCCTTGTAATATTCCAGGTAAAACCAGACATATTGATGGACCAGTGAAAAAGGCAGACTTAGATGTATTTATTTAGCATATAGCATCAGTACATCAAAGCAAAAAGTGTACAATGTTAATACAGAGTAGTAGTTTGGTTGCCTAAGATTGCTAGTTTGTTCAGTTCACACTTGTGGGCTGTCCAGGGTGCACCACAGGGAGCAAACTATTTCTGCAAACAGGGTAGCTAACGGTGTTCTTCAGGAGTGTCAGTGTTATCCGGGCCTTTTTCTCTGCTGGTTTTTGCTTCGCATTTGGACTAAGCCAGTGCCAGTTGGTTTCTGGGCTTCCTCTGCTACTCCCACCAGAGTGGTACCTATTTATCTATTTGCATCTGTATGCTTTCGAACTGCTAGATTGGCAGGAGCTCAGGCAAGAGACGGGAGCCTACTCTGTCATGTGGTGCCAGGGCTTGAAATACTGGAATGTGAAGAGTCAGCCTTCTGCAGCCGACAAATACAATGTCTTTAAGCCACTGAGCCACCAGTCCCCTTGCAATCTTAGAATCTTAACGTGACTTCAAAAGTCTGGAATAAGTGTTTCAGCTTCATCAATTTCTAAATTAAAATTCTGTACATTTGACAAGTTTTGGAAATAAAAACTAATACCAGTTACTAATGTTGATATTCTGTACTAAATTATGTCCTACTTAGTTCAGGGAGACTGTTTTCCATGAGTTTTCTAATTCCTACTGAAAAACAAAGTTATTTTGTCTATGAATCTAACACCAACAATTTTACTGTTTTTATTCCTCCCAGCGTTTTATTATGATCCTAACAGAGCATCTAGTACGATGTGAAACAGGAGGGATTGATGTAATTACACCTTGGTATAAGAACTGTATAGAGAGGCTGCAGCAAATCTTTCTACAGGTAAGTCTTATAGATATCAGGATTCATGTGGTTATTGAAAGTGAGATTATCCTGATACAGCCTTTCTTGGTATGTACCATATTCAGATAGAGAAGAGAAGCCAGTGAATACCTTCCCAGCCTTATTTTCTGAGAAACATGGTAGATCTCAATCTACCATGTTTCTGAGAAAATAAGGCCAGGACTTTTTTTTTTTGAGCCCTAAAAAAACGTCTAGGCCGTCTTTTCAGGGGTGAATTAATTTCTCCCCCTCCCCCCACGCACCCTCTCCTAGAGCGCCCTGCGGGCATCCATGCCTCGCCACCAGCCGCTCCTTACGGCCAATCATGGCGAAGTGCGGAGGGCTCCCTACCCCCACCAAGCACCTTTGCTGCAGACCTGGGTATGGTGCTGGTTGCAGGTCGGGTCAGCAGGTGGGTGGCGGCAGCGGCGTGGATGTCGGCCTCGGCAGGGCACTTTAAATCATGAGACCTTCGGCGCCCAACCACTGTTGCTTTCCCTTCGCATTCCTCCACCGGCAATGTTTCAGCCGCTTCTTGGGTGGGGGAGCCGCCTCTGTAGCTTCCACCATTCCTGCTGGCACTGGCGAGAGAATAGCGGCGGGCGCCGAAGGTCTCGCAATTTAAAGTGCCCTGCGATTTAAAGTGGCTTGCCGAGGCCGACATCCACGCTGCTGCCGCCTGCCCACTGACCCAGCCTGCAACCAGCACCATACCTGGGTCTGTAGCAAAGGCACTTGGCAGGGGTAGGGAGCCCTCCACACACCGCCATGGTGAGGTGTGTGTGCCCACTAATGGCAAGTTCTCCCCCCGCCCTCCCCCCATTTGGCATGTTTTAAAATAGGCCTAAATTTGGGGGGAGGGGCTTAATTTCATTTTATGCCTACAAAACATGCTGGGTCTTCCTATTGGGGGAAATATTGTTGGAGAAACACGGTAGCAAATATTTTTCAGAGGGTAATTGTGTATCCATCTGGGCTTGCATAATTTGCCATGCTATGTTTATTGCTAATAAAGTCACAACACTTCCTAGATTGATACTAGGTACTTAAGATTTTTCCTTTCTTAAAACCTTAATGATCTGAGCAGCCATGATTTCTGCCCTTGAATTTTGGGCACAAATGTGACCACTATTGTCTCTGAAGCCTTTAATTATCAGGATTGCCTTTTATTAAATATGCCTCCCAGTCTTTGGTCTTTCATTGAAGATTCTAAGTAAGCAGTTAATAAGAATAAGATTCAAATCCTCTTATCTAAAATTAGATAAATGGTCAGTAGAGAAGGGTGCTGGCATAGTTAAGGAAAGTCCTTTAAAAAAACCTCACCTGAAATTAAAGTTGAAACTTTTTGATTTATTTGTAAAGGTTGTAACTGGAGATGAATTAAAAGTTTATGAATCTTATGATTTCTATTTATTTTATACAGTACTTTTCTTGATTTGATTGCTTTAATTGTCTGGTGCTCTGGAAATGGCACAGTAGTAGTTGTAAAGGAAATAATATTTTACAATGACCATTAAACCTTTCATATCTGTGTAAAACAGTTGGCATGATGAAAACCTCCTGCTCTTAATTTCATTATTAAGATTGTCCACCCCCTAGCAGTTCAAATCCTGGTGCTGTTTTCAATTTTGATGACTTGCACATAGTGTATAGTGTACTTGTAGATACCACAGATATCAAAGAGGTAAAAAATACAAATAAGAGATTATATTTTTTAGACATATAATACTTTTATTTAATGTGCTACATCGTTTCCAAGCTTAACTGAAATGCATTTTTGTGTCTGTAGCATCATCAGATCATCCAACAGTACATGGTGACTTTAGAAAACCTTCTGTTTACAGCAGAATTGGATCATCACATACTGGCTGTATTTCAGCAGTTCTGTGCACTCCAGGCTTGAGTAACTTTTTTTTGTGTGTAGGACTTAATTTCATCTTGTTAAGTTTAAGATGGAATCTTTGATAAGAAAGGAAAAAAATCTTTTAATCCGAAAATAATTAACTGTGTTGTCCTAGATAAACTACGCAGTGCTTGAATGGAATGACTTGGGGCAGTAGGGGCCTTATGCTAGTAATGATTGCTGGGTGATTGGGATGGAATAATGTGTGGATTTCTCATTTTGAAATGGTTTGAATGTTGACTCTGCCATAGCATCTGCTTTGTTCCCTTCTATTGTTTGTATAAAAATAAAAAATAGATAATAAACATAATTGGCTCCTCGCTTGCTTTTTTGCATAGGAACGAATTCTATGGAAATATAAAACAAATGTCTATATGTATGAATTCAAATTAACTTTTCCTACTATTCCATATTAGGAAATATTGTATAATATTCTATAAACATGTTTAAATGATTAGATTTATAAAGCAGCCCAGATTTCATTGACCAAGGAGGACATAACAACACTTCACTGGTTCTGTCCTTTTTCAGATTTATCAAATATATCAAACATTCTACCTGGAATTGAACAAATAATTTGTACTGCTCAGTCTATATTTTAGTTGAATTAAGCAATTACGGTTATTAAAAACTGTCCAGGCAAATAGCTGAAGTGGAGAAAGGGCTTCCTAACACAAACATGTTAGTGGCTCCAGCCAAACCTATCACTTTGTGAGAAAAGCAGTTTTGACCACAAGGAGCCTAATTTAAGATTGTCTGAATACAGAGGAAGTATACTGGTCTGCCAAATGTTGATGTATCAGCTTAGTCATTGTTCGTGTCTTAGTGCTTACTCAGGAATTTTACACGTTCAGTCATTAAATGAAGGCTGGCTTTGTTAATATTTTTGTCAGCTTCTTCACTTGAAACTACAATATCACCCAGAGCTCCTTAAGGGTCTATTCTCAACATTGGAGAGTATCTGGAGAGTTTGGAATAAAATGGCTAGGCCCTTGATGTTCTCTCCTCTTGCTTTTCTTTTTGCAAATGTTTCATTCCCAAGCTATGTGATATGATACGAATGTTCCCTGTTCCTTGTACCTCTAAGGAGAATTAGGCAGAAAGAATTCTGGCATCATAATAGCTCTAGGTCCTGGTTTCCAGAGCTTTGGTGGCTCTGGACTTCAGTTGCTGCTACTGAATGCCAGGATGACCTGTAATAAACTTACCTCATTCACATTCTGATTGTGTATGAGGGGCTGACCTAGCTTGCATCACTAAGGCCTGACTGGCCACTGAAGGGGAGACTCCTGTCTTAAAAATGTGCCCTCCTGGGATTCAAGTGTGTCATCAGTAATGTCATCAGTAATTCCAGGACAGCAGCAAGAGGAGGCTGGCATTATTTGTCTCTAGTGCTCCCAGGGCCCCTGTCCTGACATCACTAGATTTGAAGCTCTTTTTGTGAGGCTGGGCTATTGGCATCAGTGAGAACTGCTGCTCACTTTCCTCCCTAAAGTAAAGCAGCATCCTTGCCTGGGCTCCTGAACTCTCTGGATTGAAGTTCTCCAGCCTTTAAAAGTTCTGGGTGACTCCTGCCATCATTGGGCCTAGGGTCTGAGGTAGTACAGGGGTTCATGGCCATCATGGCAGCCACATCTAGTCCAACTCATTCACAGCATAACCCACAGGGGATGGGGTCACACAGATCAGTTTGCCTCAGGGCATTTGTGTCTGGATTTGGGGGGTATTAATATCAGTCTTTTACCATCACCCCTTTTGGCCCTAAAGTTCTCCACAGCAGCCTCTCACAGGGAGGCAGAACCAATTAGATCAGCCCAACCAAAGTGCCTCATGGAACCAGTGCAGTTTCATGTAATTTAGCTGCTGCTTTCATTGCTTTTTTCAATGAAGAGGCAATAGTAAACTGCAGACTTTCTGTGCAGGCAGATCTTGTAGAGTCCCATTGTTCACTAAGTGGCTCTAAAAAATGAATAGACATGAAATGTCTAGAGTACTGCTTGGGGAAGACAAAGAATGAAGTCAATCAAGCAAAGAGCTTTTGTTAGGATGTATTTTGGGTTGAAAAGGACGGAAACATTTGCAAACATTTCATCAGCAAGCTAGGTAATATAATACAAATGTTCCCTGCTGTACCTCAAGAAGAATTGGGCAAAAAGACTTCCAGCACCGTAAGTTAAGTTGTATACTGCTCTATACCAGGACCCAGTTTCTAGAGATTTGATGATTCCAGACTCCAGTTGCTGCTGCTTAATGCCAAGTCGATTTATAATAAAACTCACCTCATCCACATTCTGATTATGGATAGAAGCACCTTCATTAGAAAGGGCAGCAAAGAATACTTACTTTTCCACCCTTATTAAACCAGGAGATAGTCCTAATGGCCCTGTTTCACCTGATCAGATCCCTCCTGGGGTAAAGAGGTCCTGAGGAACTGGCTCTCGCAGGGCCACTCTGAAGAATATTCTCAGTGTTTGTCAGTTGAACTGGCTCAGCTTCTCTTAAGAGTTGGACTCTGGCTGGGCAGATCTTTGCAAGCAACCAAGACATATGTGAGTCCTGTCATCTGGGAGGGATTTCAGATGGTTGATCCTGAGGAAGTGGGCAGAGTCCCAGTAGCTGTGGACTCTTGGTCACCTGCATTCTGGAACCATGCCCCACCGGATTGGTTAAGCCCTCCCAGGAGGTGGCATGTGGTTGAGTACAAGCAGTGGTTCATCCCTCTTTATAGGAAGGATGGGACTGTTTACTTTGAAGCAGGATGCATCCTCTTCTCAAGAGGCCATTCTTAGACCCAATAGTCCTTCCTAGCATATCCTCAGAGCATCAGCCCAGTACATTCTCCATGGCATGCACATGGCTTGGGCTGAAATTTTGGAGCTTACAGGTTTGTGGCTCTATTGAAGCAACATTATATCCTATAATACATGTGTGTGTGACCTGAAAATCGGAAGGTGTTTTTGTCACCTGCAAGCAACTACAGATACATGTGAAAAGCTTTCAAGTATGTATGCAATGATACGATTGTGAATTATACAGTTAAATGTTTATTATTCAATAAACGGTTGATAAAAGGATTCATTTTTAATTGATTTTAATGTAGTATTTGACTTCTGGATGCTGCAAAAAAAAAAAAAAAAGAATTCATAGAGACTTGAAATTCTAGACCTAGAAAACTAGAACTACTCCACCTTTGGTCTGATCTAAGTATAGTATAATAAAATCATAGATTGCATTGTAAACCGCACCAAACTTGATTGCAGGAAATACGACTTCAGCAACAGAGTGGTCAATGTCTGGAATACTCTACCTGACTCTGTGGTTTCTTCCCCAAACCCCAAAAACTTTAACCTTAGACTGTCTACTATTGACCTTATCCCCTTTCCTAAGAGATGTGTAGGGGGCGTGCATAAGCGCACCAACGGGCCTACCGTCCCTGTCCTATTGTGTTTTTTTTTCTTATATGTATCCATAACTATGTTTTTACTTATACCTATTATCTTGTAAGCAATTGACAAACCAAATAAAATAAATAAAAAAAGAATGAGGTGTGAGCTCCATCTATCACTGAAATATTCTAACCTTGCTACTGTTCATAATCCAGCATCTCAATCGTTTATGCATTTTAAGTTACAAATAATGTATTTCAACATTTCTTCCAAATCAGAATTCACTGCCCAATGTACATTGAGGCAAGGATCAAAGGACTATCAGGAGATTCCCCCATGGGGAAAAAAATTAACCAAACAACCTTGCAGGATTTACTGATTTCCCCATAATAAGGAATCTCAGGATGGCGTTGGGGATGGACGCTGGGTTTTGTTTCGCGCGTGTACAGCTTATCCCCTTGCTCTTTCTTTTTAAAACCTCAGGAACCTGCCTTAACGGAGGAGTTTTGCTTCCCTCCCCGCTTCCCGCCACCACCACCACCTTCCCCCAAAGAAGCACAACAAAGATGCACGAAACCTCCTGCCTGATAGACCGTCCCTTAGCCTTGACCTGCCCCGGAAAAGCTCCATTCGTATCCTGTCCCACCTCAAGAGCTCCTCTCTGGTCTTTCTTCCCCCACTCCGTCAGAGAGCCCACCGGAAGGACCAGCCGCCGGGCCGGAAGAGAACGAAGACCCGAGAGGAGCAGACACGCGTCTTTTTGCCGCCCGCCCGCCCGCCTGCCTGCCTCTCGCTGTGTCCCTCAGCGGCGTCTGAGCCAGCGGCTTCCGGCGAGCGCCTGTCCGAGCATCGGTTTGTCATCTGGCCGTGGCTCCGGCTGCCCCTTCCAGCCCCGAGAGAGACCTTCTTCGGCCGGTCCGCCGAGAGAATCGAGCCATGTCGCGCAGGCGGCACCGGGACGAGAACTATGGTAAAAGCGGGAGGGAAGCGGAGGGTGAGCTCATTGCCAGGCCGCCTCCCCCCCGCGCCCCCAAACCTCCTTGCGCCTCCTCGTTAGAGATATGCCGGAGCTCTTTGGATAGGCAGTTTTCTAACCAGATCCCGATTTCTCTCCCGGGTGATGGGTGGAATAACCTAAAAGCGTTAGTTTCAGGTGGACTAGCCAAAACGTATTGGCAGGTGGCATCTGTACATTAAACCTAATAATAGAACCATGCCATCTCCACCTTCCATGTTCCAGGGCTTTTTGTCTTCTGCTGAAAGCTGTACTTCGGTAATTACAGCGTTTGACAGGTTCCCAACCTGTAACAATGTTTAAAATTGACATTTTTAAAGAAAATACGACCCTGTTTTAAATCCCCAGATTTTGTGCACACATGGGAATGTTGTGTTTTTCTTCACAATCACCCCGATCTGTTTAGATACATGAGAAGAAGGAATCCATCATTCTGAAAGATGCTTCCCCTTTGGTAGATGGACACTATTGTTATATATTGTTCTAACAAAACTGTTAGTATTGCAGGTGTAACTGTCCAGTTTAATTTTGCCTATTTTTAAAATTCTGAACAGAGACATTCTAGGTTTGAGAATTGAAGAAAAGAATAACTTTGAGCATATGTATATATATATGTGTGTGTGTGTGTGTGTGTGTGTGTGTATGTATGTGTGTGTGTGTGTGTGTATATATGTATGTATGTATATGTATGTATGTATGTATATATGTGTGTGTGTGTATATATATGTGTATACACACACACACACACACATACATATATATATGCATTTAGAGGTTATGTTTCATACATTGGGCTCTTCCCAGCATTTGAACTGTGATTCCACATTTCCTTCTCTACACTTGGTTTTCTGGCATTGGTTGGGAAAAGAGGGAAAACTTTCACTTCTGAGGGACATTGTAGGATTATATCTGAATTTAAATTTTATTTTCAGATAAATGTCAGTGATTAGCATCTTCCCCCTACACACACACACACACATACACACACACACAAAAACCTGGTACAGAAACAAATTGCAAGACTGGAAAAAGAATGAAGCCATTCCTGTAATGGTGGACCTCAGGTTTTTGTTTTGATCAGTTCTCTGTTGATGTGCTGGATAGCTGATTTTAAAAAAAAAATGAGCCGAGAAAAAGAGTTGGTTTATCGTCCCCCGTTTAATGGCTGAGATTCAGGTGGGCCTCCGTATACTTGCAGTGCAAACATATCCCACACACCTTCCTCCTACCCCCCCCACCACCACAACAACACACCTGAGAGGTGAATTGGGCTGATAGAGAGTAATTGGCCCAAAGTCACTCAGATGGCTTTCGTGGCCAAGGTGGGAGTTGAATTCACTGTCTTCATTATTCTTTGGAAGCTATGTTACATTATAGCCCTTGAGCAGACAAGTCTTTTCCTCTATTGATTCTATGTAACCAAGAAGAAAAAAGTATACAATTATTTCTAAATCTTTGTATAAGGTGGTTGTATACTTTTTATATTAGGAAAAGTGCAGTAGAAATATTGGTCTATTGATTATCTGTCAATTCTTGGTCAGTGTAAAGAGATGAAAGTTCATACAGATGTCTTTTTAATTTCTGCCACTAGATTCTTCCAAAATAACAACATTAAGTTATAAGATGGACATAAGATGTGTGAGTTTTGTCTTTGGTATATTTCTTTGTAATATTTTGCTTCTGTTTTGGCCCAGTCCAGGAACTGAGCTCCCATTTTAAAAATGTGGGAATAGAAGTGAGGATTGTGATGGGCATCGTTTACTTTCTGCCACTGGATTCTTCCAAAATAATAATATGCCTTCTGTTTTTATTGTTTTTGTTACCTTTCTAATCTCTTCAGTTGAGGGAATTGTGCATGACTGCATTCCCACTCACACTAGTAATACTATTGCTAAATTTGCAGATGATACAACAGTGGTGGAACTTATCTCTGGGGGGTGGGGATGAGTCTGCCTACTGAGACAAGGTGGACCAGTTGCTTTCGTGGTGTGGAGACAATAACTTGGTCCTCAACACCAATAAGACCAAGGAGCTTATAGTGGATTTTAGAAGGAACAGATCAGACATCCAGCCCTTGCTTATCAATGGAGACCAAGTGGAGCAAGTGGCCAGTTTTAAGTTTCTGGGTGTTACCCTAACAGAGGACCTGACCTGGGCTGTCCACATTGCAGCCCTGGTTAAAGGGCCCAGCAGAGATTATACTACTTGAGACTTCTCAGAAAACAACAACTGAATGAAAAACTGATGGTGACCTTCTACAGCTGTACCATAGAGAGTATTTTAACCTCTGTATGGTTTGCCAATTGCACAGTGGCAGATAGGAAAGCACGCCATAGGGTTAACATCATTGCCCAGAAGATCATTGGTTGCCCTCTCCTCTCTTTGGAAGAGCTTTATAGCTCCCGCTGCCTTAAGAAAGTTCAGAACATTCTCAAAGATCCATCTCATCCTGGGAACCCTTTTTTTGAACTATTACCATCTGGCAGATGATACAGAATAATAAAAACAAGGACTGAATAGGCTGAAAAACTGTTTCTATCTCAGGGCAGTAGCTCTTTTAAATTCTGCTGTATAGAGCAGTGTTGGTGTGGTGTTGGGGGTTTCCGGTTCAATGTGTGAAAGGTGAAGGATGTGCGTTTGGGTTTATGGTCATGGTCATAATGTGCACTGAAGATGGTGCTTAATTTGTTCCAGAGGTGCAATGACAATAAAGTACATTAAGCATTGTGGTGCAGCCTTTAAAGTCAGCTTAAAGAAAAAAAGAAAGGGGTCCTTGTCTTCAAAAGGATGGAAGGGAAGGATGGTTAAATCAACTTTTTTTAGTCATGTTCGAAATAAACAGAATGTGAGGGGGAATTTTGTTACAAGTAAATAGATATTTTTTTTGTATAACCTCAGTATCACAAAATGTCAGTGCAGTACCTTGTGGTATTTTCCTGGAATGAGCTGTGAAAATGTACATATAGATGTCATGCTTTTGATATTTAATATTACAATTTCACAATATCTCTAACCATATTGGGATTTTCATTTTGGCATCTGATGTTTTGTCTCACTAAAATAGAACAACAGCACAAGAGAAGAAGAACATCTGAAAAAGAAGATGCAGAGTCGTTGGAAGACTCAATAAGCACATTGGGAGAAGAGGTATAAATGATTAGCAGATTCATTTTGAGATCATTGAGGTTTCCCTGCCTGAGAATAATATAAATAATCAAATACAAATGAGGTATCACAAATATATATATACTTAGAAATGGGATAAAGTTACTATGTACTGTGTCATTTTTGGTATTTTTAAAAAAGGACTTTTCTCCTTTAGATACTATCATCGGAGTATATGCCTTAATAATTTCAAGAACCATAAACAAATACTCCTTAGCAGTTATGTGGAATGTTTGCACCATTATTCTATAATTGGACCTTAACATTTTATATAGTCAATTACAAATGGAACCTGCAATAAACTATTACACTATGTTTACAGTTTGTAATAATATTGGGCTAACCATCTTTCCATGCTGGGTTTCAGCATATCATTACACTTACTTAATTGTAAGAAATGTTTTATGACTGCTGATCTGATCAAGTTGTCCTCATTGATTTGACTGAAAACTCTCAAAAGACCAGGATTATCGATTTTTATTACTCAGTGGCCTTGTTTACTTGCTATCCTGTCACTGCTGACCCTATCTGAATCCCTACTTAGTCCTCCTTTATCTTTGTAAAGACTGAATTATTATGAAGGTTTAAACCGGTTTGCCAGTGAGGCTGTTATTGAACAGTGTTTTAGGATGATCAAGAAGAGACATTAATTTTTAATTTTTGTACATTTCCAAAAAAAAATTTCTTTGTGTATATGTGTGTTTCAATAAAGAAATTAGGTAAGGAGTAAAAGAGAATAGCAATAGAGTATCCTTTAATTGATAGCTTTTGGAGCTACTGTAGCTGACATACTTAAAGGACATTTTAATGAGAAGTGTCTTTGTAACATATATATATATATATATAACAATAAGATAATGACTTTCTAATATCTTATCCCCTCAGGGTTCTTCTCCTTTGGAAAGTGAAGTAGATTATGTGGAGGAACATCTGCCAAACTTCAAAAGCAAAATACTGAGACTCCTTTGTACAGCGTATGTATGCAAAAGATTTATGGATCTAGGTGATGATGCATTAACTGTCAAGCATAGGAAATCAAGAGCCCAGGCAGTTCAATAGAATATAGGTTTATTGTATACTAAAGCTCTCTATGAGAATCTGAAGTACTAATGATCAGAGCCAATAGGTGATAGATAAGAGAATTCAAGATGGGCTGGAAATTGGTCTCTTGTGGACGAGAAGATCCTTGAGACTGATGGTGCATTTGACCCCTTCCACAGGCTCAGCCTGGTCATCTCCTACACTAGCTACAGTAAAAGTTTTTAAGTAGTTACTTTTGAAAAAAAGGTTTCTTTTCAAAGCTCTTTGTTGCATATATTGTATGGCTAGATATTTTTCCAATTTAAAGAATGTTTGAAACTTGGAGACAATATGGGATAATTAGCAAGGTAACTAATTAGGAGAGCGGAGAGGAGGACAGTGTCAAAATAGTTCTCTCTCACTGCTCATTCAGGCTTGGTAATTGTAGTGCCGCCCTCTTAATTTAACTTGTTTTCTGTAGCTGTGCGTTGAAACGCTCATTGGCAAATGCCAGCTTCCTGTGGAATTTTCATAAGAGTTCAAAGAAAGGATTACGTTTTTTGCCTAAACTGTTGCTCCCCAGACCTTCTCCTTTCAATTTTGCAAAGAACATACTGACATCTGAATCTGAAGCAATATAAATGCTGTGATCGAAACATTGGAAGATACATTGTTATGTACATAGTAAAATGTTTCCCACAATTATAAACCTCTCTGTGTAATTTCCCACCGGGATTCGCAGTACCTAAACAGTTAAATGAAGACTGAATTGACTCTCATATTATCTTTTTTCCAATATATAGTAGACTTCTTGTCAAAGAAGACACTGCTTTTCAAAATTTAGGCATTCTAGGTAATTTGAAAATCACACATGGGGTAATGAGATGGCACTTGTGATTTGAGTTAATAATTGATGCTGTTTTTTCTCTCCTTTATGGAAAAAAAACATCAGTGCACGTCTGCTACCACAAAAGATGACTATTTACACAACCTTTGTTGGCTTGCTGAATGCCAGGAACTACAATTTTGGCGGAGAGTTTGTAGAAGCCATGATACGTCAGCTGAAAGAATGTATGAAAGTCAACCTGTACAATGAAGCTGTCTATTTGGTAAGTTGTTTTCATGCTGTACAGACTTTACTTAGTTTGGTTTGCAGTGTATTTGAAGAGTTCACATTTTACCTCACAGGCTGTGCAGATAAAAAGTGTAATTCCGTGTGATCATTTGAAACACCCATCCAAACCTTTTCACTGGCTTATTTCTTCTGACTCTGCAGTATGAGTGGTGTGCCAGGTTTTGTGATCTAGATTTGATGACAGTAGCGATGGCATTTAGGTGCCTCTACTGCCTCATCACATTTTACAGCACTCTGAGTGGTTTACAATGTAAGCATTATTTGCATATTGCCTCCAACAATCTGGGCCTTCATTTTACTGACTTCAGAAGGATGGAAGGTGGTCAGCCCTGAGACCTGTCAGGATTGAACTTCAGGCTGAGGGCAGAGTTTGCCTGCAGTCCTACACTTTAACCGCTGTGCTCCCACAGCTTTTAATAAATGAGGTTTAAGCATCTATTCAGTTGGATATTGGTCCTGGGATTCCCATTACCCCAGTAAAAGATGCTGAAGCAGATACAGCCTAGGCTTCTGCAGGGATGGCCTTATGAGATCTTTTGCTGATCCATGCTCTGGGCAAATACATGATTGAGAAATGGCCGGATGCTCTCTTTCTGCAGGTGCGCTTTCTTTCTGATCTTGTGAATTGTCACGTAATAGCTGCACCCTCAATGGTAGCCATGTTTGAGAATTTCGTTAATGTGACACAGGAGGAGGATGTACCTCAGGTAAACAACAATACATTTGCTTCATAGACAGAGAAATAAATGGCTGAAATGTGTTACTGGGATCATTTTACTCTTTTGTGTTGTGTATGTAAATGTGGTAAGCCTCTCCTCAAGTAGTATTATAACAAAATCCTAAACAGCTATAAGACTTGTCTTGTCATAGTCTCTTGTGGCCTTCAGACAGAACATAAGTACAGCAAAACAACTGGTATCTAAATAATGATTTGGACAGACAAATGGAGCCCTTGTATCTTATCTCAAGTTGAAAGTCTGCCATCCAAAAGATCCACAATGTAGCTCCTTAAACATTTCTAAAAACCTAGATTTGTAGAAAACCTTTTAATCATGCCAATTGCTGTTGATGACTTACAGACATTTGCCAGGCCCTGGCTGATTTCATTTACACCAGAGAATAAATGTACCTCTTAAATATAATCAGAAGGAGCCTGTGAAACAGGTCCTTGGGGGGGGGGGGAATGTAAATAATAGAGCAACAGCACAACATAAGTAACATTTTGGCTTTTTTGTCATTTTTTTTCCCATTGGTTTCTGCTTTTAGTATGTACTCTCCTGTGCACCTTTGTGTAGAATTGTTTTGTAAGTATCAAAATCAACCATTCATATGCACATAATGAACCTGGGCCCTTGAAGGTTTGCAGCCGAAGCATTATAACATAGAGTTAGAATTGTGAAATCATAAATAGTCCTTCCTGTGAGACTCAAGTCTTTGACCTGATTTAGCTTTTATTAGCAAGAAACAAATGTGTTTTCTGAATGTTATTATCCATATTTTGACTTAATAGGTTCGATGTGATTGGTATGTGTATGCATTTCTGTCATCTTTACCTTGGGTGGGAAAGGAACTGTATGAGAAAAAGGATACTGAAATGGAGCACATCTTATCTACTGTTGAAAACTATCTGAAGTAAGAAAATGAGAGAAAATGTTACTTTGCGTCATTATGCCTTAATACAGCACAAACACAGAACTTGTAGACTTCATAAAATTGCAGAAAAGCAACTCATTGACTATTAAATATAGAGGTAATAAAGAACTTCAGACTTTTAGGCTTAAACCCAGTTAATTTTGTTCCTTTTTTCAATCATCACTATCTGACTTTACGGTATTGAAAGACTTAATAACATTCCTAATACGGACAGAGATGTTGCAGAAGAATAATGTTAAAGTCCCAAAATTTGGTTGAAAGGCACATGCTCATAATTGGTTTCCATTGACTCTGAAGACAGGATTAGAATAAATGAGTGTGAATTCCTGAAAAGCAGTAGGCAGGTTTGCTGCTTAAAAAGGGATCTGAAATGATCACAGGGCAGACGAGAGACTGTTCTTAAGTCTTGGGCTGTATGATTTTAGAAGCATCTTTCTACATAGTAGCTGAGCCAACTGTCCTCAAAACCTCCAATAGTTAAGAATCAGGTGATTGAAAGCACATACTTTTATAGCCAAATGTGTACTTTTCCCAATGCCTCCTGCCAATTGAGATGTACTGTCTGGGTTGAAAGAAAGTACTGTTTCTTTCAGAGTTCTTGAGTTGAAGTGCAAACCAATTATCAGTAGTCCTTGCAATGATTATGTTCTTTTTGTGGCAGACGGCGTCAGAAGACTCATGTGCCTATGCTACAAGTTTGGTCCGTTGATAAACCACATCCCCAGGAAGAGGTGAATGGTTTTGAGTTCTTATATTCATGTCCCTCTAAAAAACATTAGGGGAAATGCAAAATGCCAGTTTGGGCTGCATGAAGTTGACATTGTTCTAATGAGTCTTCCCAATGGCTTTCATTCCTGCCTTTTCTTTCTTCTGAATTTCCTTCCTGAAATGGTTCCTAAGAAAATTGGGTAGGGGGATTTCCTATAACATGGAAATTAATTTGGGAACATCCTTGAATTCTGAATATGAAAATGTCTTTTTTTTAATTAAACTTTTTTTTATTTTTAACATACAATAAATCCATTCCATTTCAATTGTGTGTCGATTAGGTACATATTTCATGTACCTAATCGACACTATATAAGAATGTTACTAATAATATTCTTCTTAACAGTACAACCATATAATAATGACATTCCCATATATATAATATTAAGTAATAATCTGCATATCTATTACATTAGTTTCTCTTACTGCTTTATAATTACATATAATCCCTTTTAATTAATTTTATTTTCTAGCCATTTATAAACAAGCCCCATACCATGTAATATTAAGATTCTTCTTTTTCTTTAATTTTTAATGTTAATCTATTCATTTCTGCACTTTCAAATATTTTTCAATTATTTTTCCCTCTATCGGTACTTATTACTTTTCCAATTTTGAGCAAATACAATTGTAGCTGCTGTTAATACATGTATAATTAAGTATGTTTTTTTCTTTACTATAACCTTCAGGTACTATTCCTAATAAAAAATATTTCAGGCTTCAAATCTATATGTTGTTTAATCATTTTTTCCAACCATGTGTGTATTTTAGTCCAATATCCTTTACCTTCTATACAAGTCCACCACATATGATAATGTGCTCCTGGTGTTTGGTGAATTCCAAATATGAAAATGTCTGATGGATGTTTGTTGCCTTCCAGTACTTAGATTGCCTTTGGGCTCAGATTCAGAAAATGAAGAAGGACCACTGGCAAGAGAGACACATCCCAAGGCCATACCTGGCATTCGACAGCGTTCTTTGTGAAGCTCTGCAGCACAACCTGCCTCCTTTTACGCCGCCACCCCACGCAGCAGATTCCGTTTACCCGATGCCAAGAGTCACCTTCCGAATGTTTGACTACACTGATGATCCTGAAGTAAGTCAGTATTGTGGGGTAGCATCCTTGTAATGCATTGTTGGGAATTGAAATGTTTTTGTCTTTGGTGGGTTCCACATAATATGTCCCTTTGCCTTCTGACCTTTTGGTTTGGGTCGTTACTTGGCCTGAAAATAGCTGAGAATTTGTTTCACATTCTTTATCAGGGTTAATGTGGTTCAGGGTTTGCTTTGTCTGTCTAATAGTTCCATCTGCCCTATGCACCACTGCTTTTGGTGGCTTTGTCTATTTTTTTTTCAGAGCAGAAAAAGCTGCTTCTAAAAGAAAATATTTCTGGGGCAGCTGAACTTAATGCTGAAAAGTATGTTATAAACATTAAACCACTCTATTAAAACTGTTGGAAAATGCTACGATGCCAGGGATGGAATCACATTATACCTTTTTGGGATGAAGATGGAGTTTTGGACTGTACCAATAAATTAATCCCTGTTGCTTTTTTTGTCAGGGCCCAATTATGCCTGGGAGCCACTCTATTGAAAGATTTGTGATCGAAGAAAATCTCCACTGCATCATCAGATCTTTCTGGAAAGAGAGAGTGACATGGTAGGGATATATCAATGTCTATGTCAATCTGTCCAATGAGGGACTGATGTTGCATGGTGATAGAGCCTTGGGCAGATACTCCCAAGACTTGCTCTCAGCAAAGAAAGAGGCTCTTTGAAGGAGCAGATCCTGGCACATATCACAAGAAGTTTTTTGGGGGGCGGGTTGCACTTCCCATTTGCCCTTTTAATTGTAAAGCACATGCCTTTCCTTTCCCGTAGTGCTGTCCAGTTAACAAGCTATCCAGGAAACCACAAGATCCCCCTGAATTACCATATTGTTGAGGTAAATGCTATATTTATCAGGTCACCTTTTCTACTTTGGTGCCAGGGATCTTCCTTTCTGCCAATAGTTCTTCATCTCAGAATGGAGCTTGAAATGACAGCATTTTAAATTTGAATCATTTTGGTACACGCTTGTGGGATTGGCATGGGGCTTTTTAACACTGGGATTTCCTGACAATGAAATATTCTGTGCACCTCTGCTTTTTCAACTGCGCTTCATCACATTGCTTTCATATTTTTCCCAGGTGATCTTTGCTGAGTTGTTTCAGCTTCCTGTTCCACCTCACATAGAAATCATGTACACAACACTTTTTATTGAACTCTGTAAACTTCAGCCTGGATCTTTACCTCAAGTTGTATCCTTTCCTCCAAGTCTCTCATAGCAGTTGATACCTTTGGATAACCAAAGGAATGGTCTGTTTTTGACCATATTGCTATTAAACATTATAACATAAACAATGTAAACCTTAATTGAAAAATGACAGCTTGCACAAGCTACAGAAATGCTGTACATGCGCTTAGATACAATGAATACTATCTGCATAGATCGGTGAGTAAGGACATTCTCATCTAAATTTTCTGAGGACTTAGTGACTTGAGATGTTTCCACACAATAGAATCTATGATGGTTTTATATAGTCCTGCTTTTACAGGCTGTCATATTTTAAGTCACTCCTCTCATTGAATTAGTATAGGAATAAATGATCTCTTCTGTTAGATCTTTCTGGAGCTTTCTTACATGGCATTCATAATCTGTTAGTTGGGTGGGATTCAAAAATCCCAACAACTGGTTCTCTGCCCGATTGCTGGGTGGGTGTGGCCATAGTGGGCGTGGCCTACTGGAACTTCCAGGAGGGCCGTATTTCACCTTCCCCAGAGTCAGGAGGCCTCCCTTGGGCCTCTGGGAGGGTGAAAACTGCCTCCCCCGGGCTCTGGAGGCAGGGCCAGCTAGTCGGTTCAACTACTGGTTTGGCGAACCAGATGTAAATTTAACATCCTGTTCGTCCAAACCAGCTGAATCTCACCCCTGCAGTTAGTGCTGACTGCAGTGTTAGATTGTTAATACAAAATAGGACTTTCATATTAAAATCTGGAAGAGAGATACTCAATTATTGGATGTGAATTCTTCAAAAATGTTTCAGAATTGGTACTTTAAAAAAAATGCTGAGTTCAACAACCCTTTAATCAGCCATACCAGATTTTTTGCAGCATCTACTGTATGTCAAAGCTTTTGCAAAGCATGCAGTTACCTCTGAAATGGCTCTCCAAAAGATTGAATTACTACAAAACTATTGCACATTTTCTGTCCTCCAGTTTCAAAAAGTTACAACTCCACTACATTGCATGTTTCTGTCCATTTGTATATAATGTCAATAATAGCAGTGCAAAATGAGATGTTTTTAATGTAAAAAAATTTACAGATTTTTTTTTCCCCCATCAAGGTTCATTAATTGGTTTTCCCACCATCTTAGTAATTTTGAGTTCCGCTGGAGCTGGGAAGATTGGTAAGTATTTGATTCTTTGTACAGGTAGTCCTCGAATTACAACCACAATTTTGTTAGCTCAATATTTCTCTTGCCAAGTGAGACAGTTGTTTAGTTGAGTTTTGCCTCATTGTACAACCTTCTTTGCCACAGTTGTTAAGCAAATCACTGCAATTGTTAGTTGTTAAGCTAGTCACACAATTGTGACACACAAAAGTGAATCTGGCTTCCCCATTGACTTTGCTTTTCAAAAGGTTGCAAAAGGGCTTCACGTGACCCAATGGCACTGCAACACCGGTCATAAATATGAGCTGGTTGCCAAATGGCCAAATTTGGATCATGTGACCAGGGGGATGCTGGGTTATGTTGAAAGTGTGAGAAATGCTCATAAGTCACTTTTTTCAGTGCTGTTATAACTTCGAATGGTCACTAAACAAATAGTTGTAAGTCAAGGACTCTGTGTGTGTGTCTGTCCGTCCATCCGTCCATCCATCCATCCATCCATCCATCCATCCATCCATCTATCTATCTGCACCTATGTTAGGGCCGTGCAGTGGAGTATTCTGCTGTGCTTATTTAATAGCACTCTGTAAGTCTCCAAAGCACTTGTGCTTGCTGTCCTGGATGGCGTAGCTTCTGATTTTCACCCTCGTGATAATCAGTGCTGTATGCCATAACAATTCACATATAAAAATCCCTGTTTTTGTGCATGTCTTTTTCCTGCTTTATTTTGCTGTCAAGAAGCACTTTCACTTTCTCCTTACAGAAGTTGATGGCCATTTTCTCGGTAGTGATTTAATTGACATTTACAGTTGGATTTTCACTACAGGGATTTTGCATCTTATTACTTTTTTTTTTAATAATGTTTATTGAAAGTTTAAAAAAAAAAAGAATATATTAAAAAAAAAGAGAAACACGTTCTCACATTTTTGCAATGTTTTCATAGTAGTGTACATTTCTATTAGTGTCAATTAAAGTCATTTATTACAAGTAAATTTATAACTTATTTCTTAAATCCTTGCTTTTTGTTATGTTATAATTGTAATGATAGCATCTTATTACTTTTTAAAAGCTCTGATCTTAATTCTTTTTTTAAATTTTTTTTCAATGGAATCTTTCCTTTCCCCTCCCATTCATTTGGATTACAGGCAACACTACCTCGGGGTTCTCCGTGATTATTCTCGTATTCTATATCTAATTCCCCCATCTTTGAGAAAGTCTGATTATTCATCCCTCATTGGTTCTGTTCATTTTAGACCTTGAAAATGAATGTCTTCTCTAAAAACAAAACCTTTTCAAGCCAAACTACTACTCCTTCAAATCCACCAGCAATAAGATGGATTGAATTGTAAATCGGGTTTTAGCTGCTGTTGCTTATACTTGAGTATCAACTTTGGCTTGATTTAAACCGTTGTTATTTTATCAAACTTTTTATTTCAGTTTTCAATTTGAACTTGTAAGTTGAAAAGCATTTTCCCCCGAAGGCTCTCCAAAGGGCCTTGTTTTTAAATTAATGCATTGTTTGCATTTTTGGTGTAGTCCAAGACAGCCTGTAACTGAGCTTTCACAATGAAGCATAAACAATTTTTTCTCAATAAAATGGAAGTTGGGGAACAGATTTCATTTATATACAACTGGAAAAAGGGGTTTTTTTGAACAACAAAGGTTGTGTACATATTTATAACAGAGACTTACAATTTTGGTGAATGAGGCTCAATTGTTGGGAAAGATCCTGGTTAAAATTAAAATTTTAAGGAAAAGTTTTATCATTAAGAATCAGTCAAGGACACTTGATCCTTATGGACCAGAGACAACAACTGTGGTGGTATATGGTAGATTAGAAACCGTTGTGAGTGATATACAATAATAGACGGTTAACAGAGGACTGTGAAATTTAACCTCGCTGATGATACTTATCCTATTATTTATCCTATCCTATCTTGTTAAATATCTTCTTAAAATAAAATAAACATTTGTTGAATGGAAAAACAATCCCCCTCTGATCTCAGGAATCTATGAAGGTCTGCCCCCCCCCCGCCCCCCGAGAGCTATTTAGTAAGACCACATCTTGCTATCTAATACTGCTGCCCAGCTTTCTCCCTGATTGAGCTGCCAATAATTATGCTCTCAGGTAGCGGGTTGGAAAAGCCCAGAGGTCTGCCACATTCAACTAGTTATGGTTCATTCTCTGGGGTTCTCATATTTAAAATCCTCTGATTGTGCTCTGTGTGGAGCTACTCTTGCAGCTGATCTGGTTGCCACCATTGATCTAAACGCAGCTGACAGATTGCTCTATGGGGCATTTGACCATGCACGTCCTACTCCTTTGCTGAAGCTACACTGGTTCCAGTTAGCTTCTGTGACAGGCTTTGGTGATGATCTCCAAGGCCCTCAGCAATTGGACTTCTTCTGTTGTGGAACAAAGCAAGTCTCTATGTGATTGGTCACTGAGATCATCAGGAAGGTCCTGCTACATGTATCGAGGGCTGTAGACTGCCGTCTGACAGCTGTTCATGGGTGCCCTTTAGGATTGCTATCCATCCTCCAGAGTGTCCTATTTTAGGCACCTGTTGGAAATACACTTCTTAACCCAAGCTTGTCATGTATAAATTCTGACATATGATGGATCAGATCTGTAGCCAGATAAATGATTAGAGGAACTGATGAATGAACAGCAAAAGAAACAGTCTGGCAGACAGAAATAATAGTGACGTCAAAAATGGTGAAAAGTCTGGCAGAATCTGACCCATTTAAATAGTTGAAGATTCCATTTAAAAGCAATTATTGTGAACTATGAATCAAATTCCAGTCGTTCCTTTCCTTAGTATCCTAATATTGTAGAAACCAGTGCTATAAAAATTTGAAGAACTGTCTTGATGAATATGAAATATATTGTTTATAGTAATAATCTGTTTGTCTGAGCACCATTTCTTTTTTATAGGTCAGATTGTCTTTCTGAAGATCTTGACAGAGCCAAGCCTAGGTTTGTAAGAGAAGTACTGGAAAAATGCATGAGGTGAGTAAGTGATAGCAGCATTTGTATACCTATGTATCCACCGTGTTGTGCCCATTGGGATAAGCAGGAATCAAAAAAGAATTTTAAAAAAGAGGAAGCAAAGAAAATTAAAAGACATGGAAGAATAAAAAGAAGAGGAAAAGTTCCTAAACTTACTTACACCAATACTTACTATGCTGCAAAGACCACTTTCAAACTATCAGCTTGCTCTGCCTCATCCAGTTGCAGTTACTCAGTCTTTCTGTTCCTGTTGACACATTCACTTTTCTTTCCTATATTGTTTTGCAGTTCAGACCTCAGCCATTCATTCTCTTTGTCCAAACCCTCTGCACCCATTTATTTTGGAGTCGCTAGTTTTGTGTTCATTCTGTCTTGTAGTCCATCTGCATTCCTTCAGTGTACCGCTATTGGTGATCTTATTCTTGTTTTGTAATGTACATCCTTCTTGTACGATCAATTTCCGCTACATTCAACTTATTTTTATGCTTCTCCTGAATGGGCCAAAGACATTTAAACATGTTTTGATATTATCTGACACAAATGTAGTCTTATTTTTAAAAAGTGCACATCACGATAACTTAGAGTTGTGATTTTGGAGAACATATGTTGAACTAGTTACAAAAACAAAGAAATGTATTAAACACAGGAAACAACGTCTGTGAAAAAAGCTCAGATTAATTCCACTCTAATTCACTGGTGTGTAAGAACAAAGAGAAAACACTCATTTTTTTGCTACTATAGCTTTTATCAGTGTTTTTCAACCTTGGTAACTTAGCTCCCCATTCTCAGAATTCCCTCACCAGTATAGCTTCCCATAGCTGACTGGGGAATTCTGGAATTGAAGTCTGCATGTTCTCAAGCAGCTAAGGTTCAAAAACACTGGCATATATCAGTAAATCAATCAAACTTGTGGAGCTGGGCTTTCTGACCTGATTTAATTCAAAGAATATCAGCTTGAAAACTTTCTTCTCTTTATAAAGAGAACAGGATTCTAGTAATGGCATCCAACTCTCAGAGAACTCTACTGTCCACAGCTTTGTGAAATATCACCAAGTGGATTTGCAACTGCATACCATGATACAACTAAACTGGAATTTAGGACAAGAGTTACCTCAGCCAGCCATAGCACAGCAGCTAGCAACTCAGATAATATTTATGCACTCCCTTGGGAATATAAGAGATTTGGAGGAGACTAGGATTAATTTCTGACTTTCAAAAGTCAGTGTAATTTGTTTCTGGTAGATTGACCAGTGGAATTAGAGTTTGCCAAAAGATGGCGTTACCAAAATGCAGTAGCCATTTTGAAGCCAATAACCCCATACAGAGCAATTACAAGAATTATAAAGTCAAATTATAACATAGGCACAGCCCTTGTTCCTCTGAGGAACTTTTTCTGCATATTGTTCAGGTTCAGTGAACAGACATTGGCTTCAGATTACTTTACCAGTGCATGTATCTTTTACTGAATGACGAGTTAAGAATGATTGGTTGGTTATGTCTGCTGCCCTATTTCATGGCAAGAGCAGCCTTCTTCAATGTACTTTTTCTTTTCTTCAGGCTTTCCTACCACCAACGAATAATAGATATTGTTCCTGCTAGTTTTTCAGTCTTGACTCCTGCAAATCCAACCTGTATTTATAAATATGGAGAAGAAAGTAACAGTATGTTGATAGTATATAATTTACATTTTAAAATATAAAAGAAGTATTTGCTGCTGTTGGTGAGAAATTGTGTGTGCGTGTGAGGGGGAGGCAATAACAAATCTCTTTAAAGAAAACTGGTATAAACGTGGGGTTTTGAGAAACGTGGTGTCACCCAAGGACCATCAAAAGCCACAGTGGGCAAGATGACACAAGGGGACATTGCTTCAAGACGTGGCCTCTTTATCTTCTACAGTGTTGCATGCAGTCTTTTATGTCACAGTGTCCAATCTCCAAAGATGGTAGCTTTGCTTCTTCCTATCTTTCTAGAGTCTCTTCCTGGATACAATGTTGCACTCTGTTTAAACATTGCCATCAAAAATAAAGTGAGCAATGATGACATTTTCACTATTCTGAAGGATGTGCCCAATCCTAATCAGGATAATGATGGTAAGCCCGTCTAATGTTTACTGTGTCCCATTCCTAATTTTCATTTATGGAAACATTGCAAAACCTCAGAGAAATTAGTTTTGTTTAAGCATATCTGATACATGGTTTGGATTGTTATGCACACATGTGGAATATGTATGAGCTCAGTGGAATTTCTTTTGTCCCTGACTTTTAGCATCTACCTCTATCCCATATTTGCTAACAAGCAAATATTCCCTTAATTTAAAAATGGTATACAGTATGCCTATATGAGATGGCATTATTGTTGATATTGTTAATATCAAATTTACTCCAAACAACATACTTATAGACATAATTTCTGTAAGATGCTTGGCTTCAGATTACTTTACCAGTACATAGTACTTAAAGCCTGGAATACCAGTACTTAAAGCCTGGAATGATATACCAGTAGTAAAGCATCTTACAAAAATTATATATATAAATATAATGTTTGGAGTAAAATGTAATAGTAATATTATTTTATTAAACTTAATTACATCAATATATTAATAATAATAATTGATATTATTCCAGACTTAATTGCTAAAGCAGGTAGTACAATGGCTCAGGAGTTAAAGACCTTGAGCTTGTCAGCTGCAGAACTGACAGCCTGGGTTTGAGACCCGAGCTCTGTGGAATGGGTGAGCTCTTGTTACTTGTCCCAGCTCCTCCTCACCCAGCAGTTAGAAAGCATGCAAATGTGAGTACCACTTTGATGGGAAAGTAACAGCATTCTGTGCACCTTTGGCATATAGCCATGCAGGCTACATAACCGTGGAAAATGTCTTCAGACAATGTTGACTACCTCACCAAGAAACAGAGATGAGCACCATGCCCTAGAATGAAACAAGATTGACAGGGAAGCCTTTACCTTTTTTAAAATGGCTAAAATGAGTAATTCTTTTTCAAAAGACTGCTGGAAAGTAATGAACAAATTGGAT
Source organism: Pseudonaja textilis (assembly GCF_049901715.1). Lineage (NCBI taxonomy): Eukaryota > Metazoa > Chordata > Lepidosauria > Squamata > Elapidae > Pseudonaja > Pseudonaja textilis. Next base: position 164,398,970 of record NC_141991.1, on the reverse strand, counting down.
CATTTTTTAATGTCATGGAAAAAATTGAAAACTTTTAACAATTCTGGGGAATGGTTTATAATAAAATGGAACATCTTTTGAAAGTTGTAATTTGACTTAATATTAAATTGAACTAAACTATATATCCTTTAAAAAAAATATTGAATCAGCATTGAATATGTGAACAGCTGAATGGATCTGATACTTTTCTATTGGAAAAGATCAGAAGGACCCACTAAATAAATTATGAGGGTATGCCTTGATGTCCAGAATATCTCATGTTTGAAAAGTAAATCTTATGTAGAATTGATGTAAAATTTAATTAAAGTTGGAAACCACTCTTGGATTATAGTTTTATACGTGGATTTGTTCCACATCCAAACTTTTCATATGCATAGAGTTTATAACTTACTCTGAATTTTTATTACGGGGCATCAGGTCAGTGCTGACTTTAGTAACCACATACTTTCAGGATGATCTGTCCCTAAGATAGTCTTCAAATGATGCATCATCCATCAGCACTGTAACTAGTCCATCCATGTTGCTTCTGTCCATCTCTTTCCTTTCCCTTTCCTCAGCCTTGAAGTCTTAACCAGGTCTTTGCATAATGGATCCAAAGTATGGATATGATCTTGATTCATGTGCTTATTGTTAGTTAGTTAGTTATTACTACTGTGGTAACCAAACATTTTCAGCTTAAGACTTAATAGGAGATATTTGGATTTTGTTTAGAAAATGGATAAGATAAGAAAAAAGCCCTTCATGCAATTTCCTTGCCGCTTAACTTTTTTTTCCAGAAAAGACAAATAAAAATTCCCAGTCTTTCTCAGCCTTCATAAGTACACATATTGCTTACAGGAATTCAAACTTATTTGTAACTTTGTTTTCCAGATGTAGGCTTCTCATTCAATCCTTTAAAAATAGATGTTTTTGTCCAGGCACTCTTGCACTTAGCCTCAAAATCATTCAGTCACTCTTTCAGTGCTCTGGGAAAGTAAGTATTTATCTTTTAAGTATATTAATCTGTCAGTGCATTCATATTGTTGTCATTTTATTTTTATTTGTCTTGAAATGTTACAAAAAAGAGGCCAGAAGCAAATAAGATTTTTATTTGATGACCTTGTTTTAAAAATTAGCTATATTGTCTGCTTCTCTTTAAATGTTCATGAAGATTCTCAGTCATCCAGGTCATTGTTGTCCCAAAGGTGCTTTTTCAAAAGGTAAGTGGACTTTCTTGACACCCCCCCCCGAAGACGTTTTGCTTTTCATCCAAGAAGCTTCTTCAGTTCTGACTGATTCAGTCTAAACTGAAGATATTTCTTGGATGAGAAGTGAAATGTCTTCAAGGAAAAACAAAGAAAGTCCAGTTGCCTTTTGAGAAAGCACTTTTGGGACTACTTCTCTTTAACTTGCAATTTGAAATAGGCAGATTCCTGTATAGTCTCTGATCCTTGGGTACTTCAGCCTAGTTTTGCCTGACAGGAGCCTCCTCCTAAACTGCAGCATCAACAAAAAGTTCAACAGTCCTTTCTCGCCTCCTTGTGATCTGCAGCACATTATCCCTGTATACATTTAAGTCCCAAGACACAGCCTAACAAGAATGACCGCTGGAGGTCCAGGGGAAATCCAAAATATTGTTGTTGGAGAAGAAGAACCCTTTGTGCATTAGATTTTGCAGTGGTGTAGTGGACATTAGCAAAATCAAAAACAACCTCTCTGAAGAAAAAGCCGATGATCGGGGTAATTATACAAGGAGAGAATGTCAGCCCCATGATGTAAACCAGGCCAAGAAATCAACTCTCAACCAGAAGACCAAACTATTTTTGTTAAGGTATGTTATAGTAACAGAACCTTGGAAGTCTGATTGTGTTTTACCTCCTCTGTCTCTTAGCCTCCTGTGACTGAGGGAGGTGTCTCAAGACTTGACTGTGTTTAGCTCTCTTTAGGATAAAGGCAGGGAGGGGGGAAGACACACTCAGAGTGCAAGATCCTGTTACTTTAACCCTATAACAAAAGTCGTATTAACATTCATGACTTTGCATTCAAATCTTGGCTACCTCAAAGGGCTGGAACAAATATTTTGTGAGACTTGGGCTTAAGCCAGATTTTTCACCTCATTGCTTTGGAAACAAATTTCTCTTATCTCTGACTCGGCTACAATGAGTGAGAAAGAGGGGTTTAATGGTGGTATTGAGTTTGGGGACAAGGTAGGTTTCATAAAACACTTATCCCCACAAAATATGTAGCTAGTCAAGGTAGCAGGAAGAACTGCTGGGTTTCAAAGCTCTTTGTCAACATGTTGATACTGCTCTTTTCTCAGTCTAAAAACCCAGACGTCGGAATGATCTTGAGAGACGAGACCAGTCCACCTCTCTCTCGCTCACTTTTGCCATTTCAATCCATGTTGTATTTTGAGGTTACTTAAGAACTGATCTGTAAGAATAAATGACATTATTCCTTAACCTTCTTGGGTTATTCATTTCTGTTCTAATAAGATTTCGAGAAATCCTCAAAACTCTGGCTGAAAGTGATGAAGGAAAGCTTCATATTCTCAGAGTTATGTATGAAGTATGGAAAAATCATCCTCAGGTAAAAATGAATATTTATCAAGTTCTTCCCTCCCAAAGCAATTCCTGCTTTAGATAGGAGAAAGGCCGGTTCCCTCTTTTTAATTGAAACCTCCTTTATTGAGTTAGATTTAGTTTATGTTGTTGAACAAGGCCTGACACTTTTTTCTTTTTGTTATCTGTTGTTTCATAAGATTACAACCAGAGAAATTGATTACATCTATCTACATGACAGTTCTTAATCTCCTCCCAAAGCTAGCTCAGTCATGGACAGTCATTCTCTGGGCTCAGTCGAGGGAAGAGTGGACAGAAACATTGACAGAAATCTCTGTGCCTTTTAGCTAGTATGGAGTGTTCCAGAGTGTCCTTTGTGTCTTTAGGGATGGTCTTCCTGCTCATGTGTTGGTAGAGAGATGCAGTCCTGAGCTGATGGTTTCCTCTTCACCTCTTCTCTGCTTTGCCATGAGAAAAAGTTAAAAAGTAAATTATTTAAAGGTCCTCCATTGTTCAGATTTCCCCAGAAAATGTGAATGTGATGGAATCTATAATTCTTGATGGGGAGTTACGATGAGTGGCCCTCCTAACATAAATAATTATGGTCTGCACAGCTTAGGAGCTGAATCTCATAGAGAGGCTGTGCTTTGAGGGATCCTGTGTGTTTCAATTAACTGGGATTTCAGGTCTGTGACCACACACACACACCTGATGAACTGAGCAAAGTTTCTGCATTTGCACAGATGATTGCTGTACTGGTGGATAAGATGATTCGAACACAGATTGTGGATTGTGCTACAGTGGCAAATTGGATTTTCTCTCCAGAGTTATCTCATGATTTTACAAGGTAAATAAATGTCAACTACCTCATAACTTTAAAAAAACAAAACACCTTGAGATTATGCTTCAAATATCTTTCCTAGTGAGTGATCTTGATAAGGGTTTTTTCTTTTTTTGCTTAAGTTAAACATATTTGCTGGAAGTAAACACATGTAGATATCTTACTGATTTTTGCATTTTATTGATATTTTACAGACCTAGAGAATTATGATTCTGAAATTTCTGTACAGAGGGAAGATTAGGAGGTGCAAGTTGTACAATGTTTTGGGCCATTTCAGTTATCTGAGTGCTCCGGTTTACAAGTATTCAGCCTTATTACTCATAAAAATCAGAATGTTTTCTCCGAACATCAGGGTTTTCTTTGCTTCTTTCATTGCTAGATTTTATATTTGGGAAATCTTACACTCTACCATTCGTAAGATGAACAAGCATGTGATGATGATCCAAAAGGAGCTAGAAGAAGCCAAGGAAAGATTAGCCAAGCAACACAAAAGAGTAAGTAATTTTTTTCAGCTGGTACAAAGAAATATGGCTTGAAACATATTTCATCAGCTACAAGAACATTAGTTTTGCTTTGCTTTGCAGAGATGGGAAATTGATGATGGTCATCATTTTATTGTGTCCATGGCTCAGGCGTTCTTAATTTTTGAATACTTTTCATTGGATAATTTAATTTAATTTTTTTTTTTGTTGCATCCCCATGCTATGATTAAACCACAGTGATAATATAGCAATAGCATTTATATACCACTTCACGGTGCTTTACAGCCCTCTCTCAGCAGTTTACACAGAGTCAGCCTATTCTCCCAACAATCTGGGTTTTTATTTTACTCACCTTGGCAGGATGGAAGGCTGAGTCAATCCTGAGCCTGTTGAGATTCAAACTGCTAAACTGCAAGTCGCCTGCAGTACTGCTTTCTAACCATTGCGTCACCGTGGCTCTTAATGTGATCAACTCACTCATATAATTGAGTATAATTCATTTATATTTCTGATTTGATCTCATAATGGAGAGTTACAACATTTTTAAACAACAGTCAGTATAATTTAAAACAGTCCCTTCCCCCACAACTGTAGGGCACCTTTGCTTGGAGAGGTTTTTCTGTGGATTGGAGGTGGTGTGGTTTTTCATGCTGCCTGTATTCTGCAGATGGTGCTTCACTTGTTTGCACAGCCCAGTTTCTGGCATGCTGCAGACTGGTGCCAGTCCAGAGACCGGGCAGGGGGAGGGGGTTGGGAACCCCTGACCTAAAACAACAGCTAAGGCACCAAATCATAAACAAAGAAGTCATTTTTGGATCATGTTAGTTTAACACAGAGGTCTCCAAACTTGGCAACTTTAAGACTTGTAGACTTCAACTGCCAGAATTCTCCAAGCCAGCAAAGCTTCTGGTTTAACATTACCTGAAAACTATGTTGTATGCTCCCAAGCCTTTTTCTGACAATACATGCAATAATTGCCCTTTTATTTTTGTTTTGTTTTCAATCCTGACTATTTTTATTATGTCTTGAAATCTGCTTATGTCTGCAACTGATTTAAAATTACAGATGCAAACTTTCAACAACATTAAGATCTCATTAACTTCTGCCTCATTAATGTGTCCTATTTAAAAAAAAGTCCTACCCCTGATTTTATTTTTATTTTGCTTTCTCTGCCTTTGTGCTTATTATTTGCATTTCAATCCTTTCCCTTCAGCGTGGTGATGTCCGAAGCAATGAGAGGGGAAATTGGCCCCTTGAAGAACAGATCGAACGCTTGCAAGAAAAAGTTGAATCAGCTCAAAGTGAACAAAAAAATCTTTTCCTTGTAATATTTCAGGTAAGAGCAGACATATTGGTGGACCCATGAAGAAATCTTAAAATGTGGCTGCAAAATTCTAAAATAAACATTTCAGCTTCATAAAGTTCTAAATTAAAATTCTGTACATTTGAGAACAAGTTTTTAAAAATAACTGCAGGCAGTCCTTGATTTAAAACAGTTCATTTAGTGACTGAAGTTACAATATAACCGGTGACAAGTGACCATTTTTCACACTTACAACCATTGCGGCATCTTCATCAAAATTTGGGTGCTTGGCAACTTGTTCATATTTATGACAGCTGTGGTGTCCCGAGATCATGTGATCCCCTTTTGCAACCTTCTGACAAGCAAAGTCAATGGGGAAGCCAGGTTCATTTAACGACCATGATATTAACATAACAACTGCAGTGATTCACTTAACTGTGGCAAGAAAGGTCATAAAACGGGTAAAATTCACTTAATACATTTCAGTTAGCAAAAGAAATTTTGGGCTTAATTGTTGGTTGTAAATTGAGGGCCATCTATACTGAATCCATGTTTGCTGTTGTTCTATACCAGTGGTGGCTAACCTTTTGGAGCTCCTGTGGCAAAAATTGTGCATGTGTTTGCATGCTCGCACTCGTGTGCCAGCACCCAGAAGGCAATGCGTGCACCCCCCACATTCCCTACACATGTGCATGCAATCCCCACCCTTACCCAGCCTCCCCCTTACCTGCACTGCGCCTCACAGCTGATTTTTGGCTGGTTTGAGGCCTTTTTCGGCCTTTTTCCGCCTCCCAAAGGCTTGAGAAAGGCTTCTGCTAGCTTCTACAAGCTTTGTAGGCTGAAATCTAGTCCTGTTTTGTCACTTCCTGTTTTTCCGAAAAACACGGAAGTGACGAAACGGGGCTAGATTTTGGCCTACAAAACTTGTAGAAGCCTGCAGAAGCCTTTCTCAAGCCTTTGGGAGACTGAGAAAGGCCTCAAACCAGCTGATTATCAGCTGTGAGGCGTGCACATGCGCAGTGCGGTAAGTTTGCCTGCAGCTCACATGCCGGCACAAATGGCTCTGCGTACCACCAGAACCGCCATCACGGTTCTATACTAAACTATTCCCTACTTAATTCAGAGATGCTTTTAAACCTTATTCAAAAGAAAAGTAGTCTTGCCTATGAATCCAAAGCCAATCATTTCACCTTGTTTATTCTTTCCAGCGTTTCATTATGATCCTAACAGAGCATTTAGCACGAAGTGAAGCAGGAGGAATTGATGTAATTACACCTTGGTACAAGAACTGTATAGAGAGGCTGCAGCAAATCTTCTTACAGGTAAGTCTTACCTATATCAGAATGCATGTGGTTATTGAAAGTGGGATTATCTGGATATCAGTCTTTGCACCGTTGATCAGCAATTTCTCCATAGCAGCTTGATTCAACAGGGTATTGTTGTGTTGTAATGTTTTGTTCATTATTGGCCCAAATTGAGCTTGCATTTTAGCTATATTATTTTTGTTGTTTTCTTAGGTAAAGCTGTGTGCATGTGGTAAATCATTTGTAGCCTTATTTGCTGCACACAGATACAGAGGAGAAGCCAGTGACTACCTCTCTGAGATGAATTTGTCAAACATATTGTATAATTATGTGCCATGCTGTTGCTAATTAAATCATAGCACTTTCTGATCGACATTGAAACTTAAGATCAGACTAAACTTCTTTTTCTTCATTAGAAATTCAGTCAACACAAAATATATCTGTTATTTGGGACATTTTAGTTATCTCATTTTGCTGATATTGATTTATTTAATCAATTTATATGGCTGCCCACCTCACAGATGTGACCCTATGCAGCTAACATATTAAAAAGAATATAAAGAACAGTATAAATCACAATAAAAAGAACAAGATATCAGAAACCTATGATAGTAGTCAAGAGCAAACCCAATAGAGGTAGTCTTTGACTTATGACCGAAATTCATTGAGTAACCGTTTGAAATCACATTGATGCTAAAGAAAGGGACCTACTTGTCCTCAAATTTGTGGCTGTTATAGTGTCCCCTCAATCACATGATAAAAATTGGGACACTTGGCAAGGGCACTGCAAGTGCGTCTACCTGCCTATGTCCCCCACCCCAATCCAGCCTCACTGGGTCTCGGAGGCCTTAGGCCTCCTCCCTGCCCTCATGTCTTGCTCCACTTAACTCCTCCAGAGATTGGTTTTCTGAAAGAGTAGCAACAGCAGTTAGACTTATATACCACTTTATAGTGCTTTACAGCCTTTCTCTAAGCAGCTTACAGAGTCAGCATATTGCCCCTAATAATCTGAACCCTTATTTTACCAACCTCGGAAGGATGGAAGACTGAGTCAACCTTGAGTCAGTGAGAATCAAACTGTTGGCAGTCAGCAGAATTAACTTGCAATACTGCATTCTAACCACTGTGCCATCAGTACCCAGCTGATACAACATGTTGGCCTTTCTACAGAAGGCTCTTCACATAATTCCAGAAGTGGGTCATATTTTGGAAGCAGTGCCCCTCTCACAATCTCTCAGAAGGATGCTATTTTCCAAAAATATTTAAGTTCTGGGAAACAAAATAGTATATACCGTGTTTCTCACAAAATAAGGCCGGGCCTTATTTTTTTTTGAGCCCCGAAAAAATGGCTAGGACGTCTTTTCAGGGGTGCATTAATTTCTCCACCATCATCCCGCGCACCAGCGCCGTCTCCAACAACAGCATCTGAGTCGCTCCCGCTTTTTCCCCATCCCCATAACAACAGGGGAAAAAAAGAGATTTTGAGGTACCTGGGAGCGCTGCGCACTGTGTTTTGGTTTAATCCCGAGTGTCTGGGTGGGCTTGAGAAGAGCCGAGCGAGCGTCTCTGCTGCTGCTACCCTTGGTGCTCCAGCCTCGGGCTCTGCAAATTTGCAAAAGTCCCGGTGTGCAGCCCATTCCTGCATTCCAAGTGCCAGGCCGAGCTGCAGCTATCCCTCTCTCACCAGCGCTGTCTCCAATAACAGTGGCAGCAGTGGTGGGAACCGTGGAAGTTACGGAGGTGGCTCCCCCACCCAAGAAGCAGCTGAAACGCTTCCACGGTTCCTGCCACTGTTGTTGGAGACAGCGCTGGCGAAAGAGGGACAGCTGCAGCTCGGCCTGGGCGCTTGGAATGCAGGAATGGGGGGCCTTGCAGTTAGGAAGTAGTTTCGTTGCATACCCGGATATGGTGCTGCCTGCGTTGACTTTGGCGTTGGTGGGGCACTTCGTATCAGGAGACCTTCCCCCACTGTTGCTTTCCCTTCTCCCTTGCTGCCGCGGTGTTTAGAGCAATGCCGCGGCGTTTGGTGCAGCCACGTGCAGCCAGCCAGGGCTCCTCCCTGCAACCGGAACCCGGCGGAGACACTCGGCTTCAGGCACTCCTGTCGCTGCCTTCCCTTCGCCTTCAAAGGCAAAGCCAATTCTTTTAAAAACGACACCCTACTACCGGTACGACAAAGCCTCCCCTGCCCAAGAGGGCAACCCAACCCCATTTGGGGAGGCGAATCTCCCGGGGCTGTAGCGCAGGATTGGCCCACCTCAAGAGAAGCATCCAGCCGCCATCCCTGCCTGGCACTGGGCAGAGTGCATAGAGCTTCACTTGGAGTGCCCAGCGCAGCTGACAGACAGGCCCTCCTGCCTGGTGGTAGAGCTCTCACCAAGGCAGCGAGCACCTCCCCGCTGGACCCTCCGCTCATCCCACCAGGGCCATGCCAGACCCGTGCAGGCTGGGCAGAGCTGGGATTGCAAGTCGCAGGTGCGCGCCCACCTGCCAAGCAAAACAGCCGGGCTGACCTGAGCTTGGCTTCCTTCCCAAGTCCCTCCAGTGCGAACCTGAAGGGGTTACCAGGAGAGACTGCCTGAGGCAGTGGTAGCGCCCACCCATCTATGGACAGGGAGGTAAGGCGACGGCCTGCGCTGCGTCCTCCCCCGAGCTGAGCCCCGCTGAGCCAGCACCTCTGCCTGATGCCCATTCTGCTGCAGCGTTTGGAGCTGCTGGCGCACTTGGAGATGGCGTGGGGACGGGGATGGGCTGGGTGAGGGGTGGAAAGGATGGGCAGCTTCGGGCTCTGTCCCCCGGCCAGGGAAGCAGTGCTGCCATCACCTCACCTCCCTGTCCATGGATGGGTGGGCACTATCACTGCATCGGGCAGCCTCTCCCGGTGGCCCCTTCGGGTTCACACTGGAGGGACTTGGGAAGGAAGCCAAGCTCAGGTCGGCCCGGTTCTTTTGCTTGGCAGGCGGGCGCGCACCTACGGCTCGCTTTCCTGACTCTGCCCAGTCCACACGGCTCTGGCGCGGCCCTGGCAGGATGAGCAGAGGGTCTGGCAGGGAGGCGCTCGCTGCCTTGGTGAGAGCTCCACCGCCGGGCAGGAGGGCCTGCCTGTCAGCTGCGCTGGGCGCTCCAGGTGAAGCTCTTCGCGCTCTACCCAGCGCCAAGAAGGGATGGTGGCTGGGTGCTTCTCCCGAGGTGGGCTGATCCTGTGCTGTGGCCCCGGGTGATTCACCTCCCCACGTGGGGTTGGGCTGCCATCTCGGGCAGGGGGGGCTTTGTTGTAGTAGGGTGTTGTTTTTAAAATAATTGGCTTTACCTTCGAAGGCAAAGGGAAGGTGGCGACAGGAGCGCCTGAAGCTGAGTGTCTCCGCCGGGCTACGGTTGCAGAAAGGAGCCCTGGCTGACTGCACATGGCTGTGCTAAACGCCGCAGCGTTGCTTTAAACGTCGCGGCAGCAAGGGAGAAGGGAAAGGAACAGTGGCAGAAGGTCTCCCAATACGAAGTGCCCCACCAACGCCGAGGTCAATATCCAAGCTGTCGCTGCCCGCCCACCCAAGGATGCAAGGGGGGGGAATTAAGTCAACCCAGAAAAGATGGCCTAGCCGTTTTTTCGGGGGTCAAAAAAAAATAAGGTCCGGCCTTATTTTGTGAGAAACACGGCAGTATTTGTGCTGTCCATATCATACAAATCAAACTTGCAATATTAAGCCACAGCTGGCAAGTAGAAACAAGATACTTTTAAAACAAGAACTTTTAAAAAGATGGTTTATTTAACATGCTATGTCATTTCCAAGCTCAACTGAAATGCTGTTTTGTGTCTGCAGCATCATCAGATCATCCAACAATACATGCTGACTTTGGAGAACCTTCTATTTACAGCAGAATTGGATCATCACATACTGGCTATATTTCAGCAGTTTTGTGCACTCCAGGCTTGAGTTTGTTTTTTTGTTTTTTTTGCACAGGACTTATTTTCATCTTGTTAAACTTAAGGCTTTGATGGGAAGGAAAGGAAAAATAATAACAATCTGAAAGTATGCTGTGCTAGATAAGCTACACAGTGCTCAAATTTTCGGTAGTAGGGGCCTTTTGCTAGTTATGATTCCGGGATGTTTGGAATGGGATAATGTGTGCATTTCTGAATTTGAAATGTATTGAATGTTGACTGCCATAGCATCCCTTTTGTACGGTATAAAAGTTAAAAAAATAGAAGACAATAAATAGACGTCATTCTTTGTTTACCTCTTGCATACTATTCAAGGGGTTCCATAATAATGTGAAACGAGTCTAAAAACATATGAATCTGTCTGTAGGATGGCCTTTCTGGTGATAATGCTCAAAGCTCACAAGAAACCGAAGCCTCAAATATACAAATATTTAAATGGCCAAGCCTGCGAAAAACTTTTGGGTATGTTTGCTATCAAAATGAACGATCATGGTTGTGTGAAACATAATTGAAATTATAACACTTTTTTTTTACGTTGGTCCAGTGTGCTTATTTTGGGTCACACAGACTAGAAGCAAACTGAATTACTGAAGCAACGATCTGTGCTGCTTGTTTATAATGCAGATATAAGTTGCATTAAGGGACTTAATAAAAGCTATCAGCTAGCCTGATCTGCCTTCCATAGCTCAAGATTGTCTGATTACTTTGGAGAAAGAGTATTTTTGTTTCATTGGCCAAGACCAAGAAGACAACCAGGGCTGTTGTGCTTCTTTTTATTTATTTGTGTTTACTCATAAATTTGATAAGCCAAGTCATTAGATAAAGGCTGGCTTTGCCAATATGCTTATCAAAGTCTTGCAAGTAAGAAACTTTGAGTTACTTAAGGGCCTGTTTCTTTATAGTAGAAATATAGCTCAGCGTTGAATTGCTGGGCTCTTAGTATTCCCATTTATTGTTACTAGGCAAGACAGCACAACAAACAGCTAATGTCATCCAGCCAGTTAATGAAAGCAAGTTCAGAGACTGCTAAAGTCTATTCCAGAGGTCCCCAAACTTGGCAACCTTAAGACTTGTGGACTTCACCTCCCTGAATTCCTCAGCTAGCATAGTTGAAGTCCACAAGTCTTAAAGTTGCCAAGTTTGGGGACCCCTGGTCTATTCATTTACCAACATATGCAAGGCCCAGATGTTTTCCCTCAAAATATGTGTTCCTTTATTACCTATAGGGATAGGTAGGGACACTAGCCTACAGGGCCTCAAACTAACTTGGTCGGCTGTACATTCCTAGCAAATCTTCAATCCTCCCAGTAGCATTCTCCATGGCAATCCATAGCTCAGTTTGAAGTTTGGGGGGTTACAGATCTGTGACTGCGTTTAAATAATACTAAATCAAAACCGCACAAACCACCCATTTTCACCCTAGTTGAAAATGTTCTCTGATGCAGCCACTATCTCCACAATGATAAAGTTGGTAGAACTAAGTGCAAGGGTGTGCTTTCTTTTCTCTATATTCTATAATGTATATGTATGACCTTCAAATTGGAAAGTGTTTTTTTTTTCTAACCCACAAACTACTGTAGATATATATGAAAAACATTAAGAATGCATGCAGTGATACAGATAAGCATTTAACTGTGTAAGTATTATACAGTTAAATATTTTTATTATTCAATAAATGTAACATTTTTATAAAAGGATTATTATTATGCCTTTTTTCTACATAATTTTCAGTTATTTCTGGATAATGGTTAGGGTATGCAAAATAGGTCACAAAGAATGTGATCAATTATATAAACACTTGAATACAAAAATGCATCGAATGTAAATCCAAGCTGTACTACATCTTTTCATAGGTTAATTCATGACCACACGTGCTGCAGATCTTTCTGTACATATCATCACCTATCATTTCTTCAGCTCCATACTCATGTTGATGGATACTTGTGTCTTTTTTCCATAAACTACTTCTTACAGCTCGCCGTAATTCTAATACAGTAGAAGGAGCACAATAATTAAAACACAGTCACACATAAGTAAAATAAATTAATCCCCATTGACACTCCGTATGTGCTCTGAATGAGTGTCTAAATCCTAATGATTTCATTAATGTTCTGTTTTTGAAAGCGAACGTACAGATGGACTTGGAATGAATCTAGAGTGAATTTTAAAGTCCATTAGAAGATAGCATAAAAAGCAGAACCAAAAGAATGTAACTCTTTCCCTGGATTTCATAGAGTAAGTCCCTAATCTTTCAGCCTGTGGGGGCATCAGTCACCAAGAGTATGATCAGTGTAATAAAACTGGCTATCACTAGGAGTTGGCCACTTGCAGAATTCCAATTTATCTGACAATTCTGCCATCCTTCCTACCTTCCAACCCTCCTGCCCAGTTAGCTTTCCTTGTCTTCTTTTTTTAAAGGTAAGCACTAATAAGAGAACTGACTTCTAGTTTGATTTAGGCACAAAGTCAGCTGGATCAGTGGTCCCCAACCACCAGGTCACGGACTGTCCCGGTCCGTGGATCATTCTGTACCGGGCCACCTATTTTGCTTGGGCACTGCCATCTTGTTTCAACGGTGCTTGAGAAAGTGCTTTCGGGTGAGCTTGTTGGTCATCAGTTGGAAAGCGGTGTTTGGGTGCTGAAGGAATCCTCGCGCCTTAGTTTCATCGAAGGGGGGGGGGCTTCGAACGAAGAGCTGTCCTGATGGCGGTGGAGTCTCGCGTTACTCAGGAGGAGATTAAGAAAGAGCCCGTAAAGCCCATTGACCACGAGAAGGTACAAAGGAGGAGTTGAAGGTGGCGGGGAGAAGTGGGGGACGACTGGCTGGCTGGTTCCTCGGTTCGCCTTGCCTTGGTCGTGCGTGCTGATGCCAGTACCAGTCCGTGGATCGGTCCAGGGATTGTACCGGTCCGTGGTATAAAAAAGGTTGGGGACCACTGAGCTGGATCACTCTCATTCAGCCAAGGGAAACAGATCATGGTGAACCATTTCTGAAATATTTGAGTCAATTTTGACTCAAAGGCACTTTAAAAAGCTCTACTATGAACAGTTGTGTCAACCCATCATTTTTACTTTTGAGTCAAATATATTGGGTCTAAGTGGACTCCAGGAATGTTTGTTTTTTTAAATAAAGCTAATTTGTGTAGACTAGTACGTTGTCCTTCGATCTTAAAAACAAGAGGGACAGGGAGGTTTACTGGTATCACTCAACTAATACTTGTAACCTACCTTTAACTTTTTTATCAAACTTTTTCTGTTTCATCTTCTCTCTGTTATCTTGTCGATTTTCTTTAGCTTCTTCTAATGCTTCCTCACTACCCCAAACTTCAAGGGAGCGCTTAATTACCTGTAAATGCCAAGCATCATTTGAGTAAAATTTAGAGGACTGGAAACAAATAGATCAGTTAGGCTAGGGCTACTGTATCTGGGTTACAAAAGCCAAACTAGCTGGTAACAAAGGGTTTTCTGTATGTGTTGCCCCCTGGAGAACCCTGGGAGAAGAGACCATCTCAAGAGAAACCTTATACACAAAGTAACGTCCCAGCCCCGTCTTTGTGCTGGCTGCTGTACCAACAAACAAAGGCTCTTGTTCTCAGCTAGTTCTTTTTTGCACAGAATATAGTGCTATCTTCACTTAGCACTACAGTATTTTCATTCAGTATCTTTGGGGAAAGGGTTATTTTTATTGAAGAAGGTGTTCTTTTCCTTGAAGAATGGCAATTCATACAAAGAAGCAGTCCTGTTTATGCCTTCTGACAATACTACAATAGAAATGCTTGTGGGAAACTGCATGGCAATCGTGGCAAGTAGCAACGAGATTAGTTGCACAGAGGCTGAAGGGTTTTTCCTGTTCTTTTTTTTTTTTTTTAGGAAATAGTAAATGAATCCTTCCCTTTATCTGTAATGATGTATCTCAACTGGCACCATTTGCCCTCTTCCAAAGGGTTCCCCAAATTTTTAGAACAGATTTTTCAGGTTACAAAACAACCTTCCCTTCCTTTCTCTCCCCTATTGATAGAAAACTACACTGAATCAAAAGGCCTTCCCTCAGTAGAAAGGCACATTCTGATATAATTCAGCTCCCACATAACCTACCAACGACAACAAAAATCGAGACAGTTGGATCAAATAGTTAAACGTTCACCATGAGAAAAACTGAAATGTTGTTAGAATGCAAAAAAGTCATATCTTTGGAAGAAAAATATTAAGAGGACAAGATTCAATTACCTGTAGTTTTAAATAAAGTTTCATATCACCCCAATGTGGATTATGAGGATTTTTCTTCAGAATGAATCTAAGCACTGGCTCTCTCTTGTCTAAATCACAGTCTTTGAGAAGATACTCTTGCTTTGCTTCAGTTCTTGTTAAGAGTTTATGTTTGTTTTCAACGTCTCTGAAATGAGATTCCCAATTCAAACTGAAAATGCATTCTATGTATTTGCAGATGTCAGATAATATACATGTTACCCCACTAGCTAAACTAATTCTTAACTTTGTATTTTTATGTTCAGTGGTACATATTACAAGATAACCACACCGAATATCAAGTTGGTCTGTGTAAAAAAAAGCCTTGAAAATGATTTAGAAAAAGAGCTTCAAACTTCATAAAAACACAATTCTTTTTTCCGACTTCCACATGAACCTGAAGAAAAAAAGAACTTTAATGAACAGAATATTTAAATCACATCTTTTTTCAAGCTTGTGTGGAAGCCTATAAAAAGGGGTACATTAAATGAACATTAAAAAGTATGCTTGGGTGAAGTCAAACACTTCTTCCAAATCATTTTTAAGCATGCACAGAATTAATCCTAAGTATCAATGCAACCACAATGTAATCTGAATTTTATCTTTAAGCATTCCACTCAATAGAAATAAGCACACATTTGACAATTTAAAATGGACTCCTAAAGACACTTACTAGAAAGTAAGATTCACTTGGAATATTTTCCAAATGTGCATGCATAAGTGCCATGTAATTAGGTTCAACACTTTAAATTAGTCCCACAGGAATCAACAGGATTATTACATGTTACAGTTATTAAATCTGTTTTGGTCATGCTCAAATTTCTATATGTATCTGTACTAAACTATCATTGGAAACATGTCCACAATGATGTATGATGTATAAAGACAACATAATATACTATATATATGTGTATGTATGTATATATGTATGCGTGTGTGTGTGTGTGTGTGTGTGTGTGTGTTGTATATATATATGTTTTCTGAGGTTCTCGCGGGTATTTGTATGTGGATCTTTGGTTGTTCGGGTTTTCTCCCGCGTAAGATTCGAAGTGTCTAGGCAACGTTTCGATGAAGTCTCATTCATCATCTTCAGGCTTCTGTCTCCGGCTCTGTGCTTCTCAGAGTATATATATATTCATTCTTAAGTTTTCGTGGGTACTCATATGTATGGCATTCGACTTTGTTCGGGTATTTTCCCATGTCATAGTAGTTGTGCTTTAAAAGCACAACTACTATGACGTGGGAAAATACCCGAACAAAGCTGAATGCCATACATATATACATATATACATACATACATACATACATATATACATATATATATATATACAAATATATGTGTGTGTGTGTATAGAGAGAATGTGTATATTGTGTGTGTACGTGTATGTGTGTGTCTATATATATATGTCTGTCTGTCTGTCTGTCTGTCTGTCTCTCTCTCTCTCTCTCTCTCTCTCTCTCTCTCTATATATATATATATATATATATATATATATATTCTGAGGTTCTCGTGGGTATTTGTATGTGGATCTTTGCTCATTCGGGTTTTCTCCCGCGATCTTTGCTTATTCAGGTTTTCTCTGAGAAGCACAGAGCCGAACACACAAGCCTGAAGATGATGAATGAGACTTCATCAAAATGTTGCCTAGATACTTCCAATCTTATGCGGGAGAAAACCCAAATAACCAAAGATACACACACACACACACACACACACACACATATATACAGAGAGAGAGAGAGAGAGAATATGTGTGTATGTTTGAGATTTCAGCCTTTTAGACTTTCTACATACAACTTTATAAAATAAATGTCACTGTGTTGTTCAATTGAATATATTCTTGCAAAAGGTGATATAACATCATACACTCAGTTTCTGTTAAAATGTATGGGTTTAAAATTATTCATTTGCATTATATGCATATGACCAACGTTTAGGGTGCTGGTATACGTTTAAAAATATTTTGATTATTCATTTTGGATTATCCCTTTTTAAATGTCATAATAGTTTTAATCGATTGATTTGATGCTGCCCAACCCCAACTGACTCTGAGTTTATAATATTTATTTTTTACACCGAGCTAGAAATGTTTGCAATACAAACAAAATGAAACCATTTGTTAAACACTAAATCCACTTATTTAGTCATTCTTAATCTACAGTTGCCAGGAGTCAGGACTGACTTGAAAGTACAAAAACAAAATTGCCGTACCTGCAATTATCACATGTTGCCAGGTCAAAATGGTTCATGAGATAAGAGTCCATGAATTCCTTCCCACATTCTTCACAGATCAGATAATCAAATTCTAATACTGGACCTATTAAAATAAGAACAGAAGCACAATAACAACAATTCAGGCTGTTAAATTTATCCAAAATAGTAAAATAACAATAACAAGAAATACAAACACACAACAAAATTAAGCTTTGGAATCTTGGAAATGACATTTCATTGTGTTTTATTGTCTATAAACCTTAAGAAAAAATAAGCACTGCTTATTGGAACTAATATGTTCTAACTAACTTACTTTTCCAGGTTAGGCGAGCTGTGCTGTTGATGTGGTTTTATGATATGCTTTACCTTGGATAACATGGGTTATTGTTCTGTAACTTCGATTTCAATCATTGTATGCTGCCCAGAATCATTTTAAGCAAATTATTGACTTTATAGTGCAATTTTTTCCAATTCGGTAAACTCTGGATGTGTTATCTCCATCCACATTTGCTTTAATCCTCAGTCAATTTTGGATTAAATTAGCAAATCTATATTCTTATGTAACCAATGTTGAACCTAGAATACTGCCTACATCAGTATGGACACACAGCTGTTCAGCAAAAACATAGGCTCTTTTCAACCAAAATTCCCTATGTGTTGCTTATTCAGACACTTATCAAAATAAAGCACAAATTACCAGGAGGATGCACAATTTTCCCAGTTTGGTGTCGATTTGTCTCTTCTTCCTCTTCCTCCTCCAGAAAAAACCCTCCTCCTGTATCTATCGTCTTTGAAGGTACTTTAACTTTTGAACTGCCTGGAAAGATAAAATAACAATTTAGTTGTGCACCTGTATAAATAAAATGACTTTGTTTTGAAATGACTCTATAACATTGATTATATAAACTACACTGCTCAAAAAAATAAAGGGAACACAAAAATAAGACATCCTGGATCTGAATGAATGAAATATTCTTATTAAATACTTGGTTCATTACATAGTTGAATGTGCTGACAACAAAATCACACAAAAATTATCAATGGAAATCAAATTTAGCAACCCATGGAGGTCTGAATTTGGAATTATACTCAAAATTAAAGTGGAAAAAAACACTACAGGCTGATCCAATTTTGATGTAATATCCTTAAAACAAGTCAAAATGAGGCTAAGTAGTGTGTGTGGCCTCCACGTGCCTGTGTGACCTCCCTACAACGCCTAGGCATGCTCCTGATGAGGTGGCGGATGGTCTCCTGAGGGATCTCCTCCCACACCTGGACTAAAGCATCCCCCAACTCCTTGACAGTCTGTGGCGCAACGTGGCATTGGTGGATGGAGTGAGACATGATGTTCCAGATGCGCTCAACTGGATTCAGGTCAGGGGAACGGGCAGGTCAGTCCATAGCATCAATGCCTTCATCTTGCAGGAACTGCTGATACACTCCAGCCACATGAGGTCTAGCATTGTCTTGCATTAGGAGGAACCCAGGGCCAACTGCATCAGCATATGGTCTCACAAGGGGTTTGAGGATCTCATCTGGGTACCTAATGGCAGTCAGGCTACCTCTGGCAAGCACATGGAGGGCTGTGTGGCCCCCTAAAGAAATGCCACCCCACACCATTACTGACCCACTGCCAAACGGGTCATGCTGGAGGATGTTGCAGGCAGCAGAACGTTCTCGGCATCTCCAGACCCTGTCACGTCTGTCACATGTGCTCAGTGTGAACCTGCTTTCATCTGTGAAGAGCACAGGGCATCAGTAGCAAATTTGCCAATCTTGGTGTTCTCTGGCAAATGCCAAACGTCCTGCATGGTGTTGGGCTGTAAGCACAATCCCCACCTGTGGACGTCGGGCCCTCATACCACCCTCATGGAGTCTGTTTCTGACCATTTGAGCAGCCACATGCACATTTGTGGCCCGCTGGAGGTCATTTTGCAGGGCTCTGGCAATGCTCCTTCTTTCCCTCCTTGTACAAAGGCGGAGGTAGCAGTCCTGATGCTGGGTTTTTGCCCTCCTACGGCCTCCTCCACGTCTCCTGATGTACTCGCCTGTCTCCTGGTAGCGCCTCCATGCTCTGGACAGTATGCTGACAGACACAGCAAACCTTCTTGCCGCAGCTTGCATTGATGTGCCCTCCTGGATGAGCTGCACTACCTGAGCCACTTGTGTGGGTTGTAGACTCTGTCTCATGCTACCACTAGAGTGAAAGCACCGCCAGCATTCAAAAATGACCAAACCATCAGCCAGAAAGCATAGAAACTGAGAAGTGGTCTGTGGTCACCACTTGCAGAACCACTCCTTTATTGGGGATGTCTTGCTAACTGCCTATGCTTTCCACCTGTTGTCTATTCCATTTGCACAACAGCATGTGAAATTGCTTGTCAATCAGTGTTACTACCTAAGTGGACAATTTGATTTCACAGAAGTGTGATTGACTTGAGTTACATTGTGTTTTTTTAAGTGTTCCCTTTATTTTTTTTTGAGCAGTGTACTTTCAGACACTGAAAGACTTCAATACTTTTAGACCACAGTCTAGAACAGGCCCAGGGGCCAGATCCAGCTCACAGGTGCTTAGATCTGGCCCACAGGGCTGCCCTGGAAACAGCAAGGATTGACCTACGGTGCCTCAGCCAGTGAAAACAGAGTTCAGGAGGGCCACACCTGGCCCTCCCAAGCACCATTTTCACTGGCAGAGCAGAGCACTCAGGCCACCACAGGCCCCCCAACATGAGTGATGTCAAGCTGACCACGCCCACTATGGCCATGCCCACTCCCCCCGCCAAGTCAAATATAAACTTGATGCGACCCTCAATGAAATTGAGTTTGACACCCCTGGTCCAGAAAGATATACATTTACACAGGGGTGTTATCCAACCGATGTAACTACCAGTTCGGTGATTTATGATTTCCAGTTCTATGTCTGCTGCTCTTCAGAGCTACCGGTTCTACAGAGCCAGAGAGAACCGGTAGAATCCCACTCCTGCATTTGCACATCTCGTATCCACCTCAAACTGTGATGCAACAGATCTAATTTACAAAACAAATTGGGATGATATGAGTGAGTCCATATATTCATTAAGCCACTGTTTAGGTAATTACACTTCACTGAATGAAGCACAGTTGGTTGGGTTGGCCCATCCTGCTAATAATATAATACCACTGGCTTGGTATTACCTAGCATTAAGCCAATGCAAACTTTTTCTTGAGATTTGAATAAAATATCCTTCAATGTAGTTTGTTCCACAAACATTCTTCCTTATTATGCATGAATGCAGGCTGTGATAAGCCCAATGAAAGGCCTAGTAAAGCAGATAATATTATGGGACCCCATCTTAGCTTCTCTGTGCACTCACCACAAAAGAAGGTGGCGACCCTTTTTACAATAAGCCTGTTTAATTTCCCAGAACGTACAACTTATTAGGGAAAGTCTTAAGAACTTCCCTACATCACCTTCTTCATATGACTTCCTTGTAAAGTACACAAACTAACAGGAGCTCTGTCATGTTGCCCCATATATAACACAATTAACAGGATACGGCAAACCTTCGCCAGGAGAAGGGTAGGGCCAGTTCGCCAGCCTAGCTTGCCTAAGCATCAAAGCCCGCTGACGGTTCCTCTCAATCTTTGCCTTCATGGTCTCAGAGACTTTGCTTTTTTCTCCTTGGGCAGCACTTGGATCCATGGCCAGATTCAGAATCACTCATCTAAAAATGGAAAGAGGGTAAACAGAGGTAATTGAAGAATTTAAAAAAAAAAAAAATAGCCAGAGGACTATTAAATACCAATTTGAGCATATTTAATAAAGCGTGGAGTGAGGTGGGATGGCATTAATAGAAAGAGTGCAGAGAAGAGCAACAAAAGATTATTAGGCTAAAACATATAAAGAACAGTTGCTGGAACTAGGTATGTCTAGTTTAATGATAAGAAGGACTAGCAGTGTTTCAACATCTCAGGGGTTGCCACAAAGAAGAGGGAGTCAATCTATTTCTCCAAAGCACCTGAAGACAAAACAAGAAGCAATGGATGGAAACTAATCAACGAGAGAAGCAACCTAGAACTAAGGAGAAATTTCCTGACAGTTAGAACAATTAATCAGTAGAACAATTTGCCTCCAGAAGTTGTGAATGCTTCAACACTGGAAGTTTTTAAGAAGAGATTGGACAACTATTTGTCTGGAATGGTATAGGGTTTCCTGCCTAAGCAGGGGGTTGGACTAGAAGACCTCCAAGGTCCCTTCCAAGTCTATCCCCATTCCATTCTATTCTTGGATGGCTGCTTTACTGGAAGTCGAAACCCACCCACCTCCTCAATCCATTTTGCAACACTGCCAAGAAAAGTTCTCATATCAAATGACCTAAGCGCTATATCTCACTGTTACAGCATTGCCAAAAAGGCATTAAGAGTTGTAAATCTAATCTTACGAAGCTTCTCCTCCAGAAATATCAAATTGCTAACTAGAGCATACAAAAGTTTTGCTAGACCAATATTCCAATATAGCTCTTCAGTCTGGAATCCACACTGTATATCGGACATTAATACAATTGAGCGAGTCCAGAAGTATTTCATGAGAAGTGTACTACACTCCTGCTTGCAACAGAATACCCTACACCACCAGGCTTGAGATTTTGGGCTTGGACAACCTTGAACTATGCCTTCGGTCCGATCTAAGTATAGTATATAAAATCATACATTGCAATGTCCTACCTGTCAATGAATACTTCAGCTTCACCATAACAACACAGGAGCACACAATAGATACAAACTCAAGGTTAATCGCACCAAACTTGATTGCAGGAAATACGACTTCAGCAACAGAGTGGTCAATGTCTGGAATACTCTGACTCTGTGCTTTCTTCCCCAAACCCCCAAAAACTTTAACTTTAGACTGTCTACTACTGACCTCACCTCTTTCCTAAGAGGTCTGTAGGGGGCATGCATAAGCGCACGAACGTGCCTAACCTGTCCTATTGTTTCTTTTTTATTTTTTTTATTTTTCTTATATGTATCCATGTATTCATAACTATATTTTTACTTATACCTATTATCTTGTAAGCAATTGACAAAAATAAATAAATAAAATAAACAATATAATGTCACACAACAGATACAAACTCAATGTAAACCACTTCAAACTGAATTGCAGAAAGTACGACTTCAGCAAGAATGGTCAATGCCTAGAATACACTACCCGACTCTGTAGTTACATCCTCAAGTCTACCCCCAACTCCTTTAACCTCAAACTACTACTGACCTCACCCGATTCCTAAGAAGTCTATAAGGGGCGTGCATATGTGCCTAACCTGTCCTATTGTCCCCATTTATTCGTACCTATTTCCTGTATTCTTACTCATGTTTATGCTTATACCTATTATCTTGTAAGCGATTGACAAATCAAATCAAATAAAGATAAAAAATAAATAAAAAACCCTGCAGAGATGCATGACTGATAAAGTGGGCTTCAGTGCACGAACGTTTGTGCCCAATCAATCTCTCGAGATTTGGAAATGTCACAACCCTTTGTCATTTTTCCCTGCTGGCATCAGCAAGGGAGATTTAGCAACTCGATTTCCCCGCAAAGATTAGCCTGTCAAACAGGGTGTGAGATTGAAAGCAGGGACAGAAATGGGTTCCCACTCGGCACAACCCTCCTCTCTGACCACCATCATCACCACCCGCCAGTTATTCACGCCACGGGGCTTCCTGTCCCACGTAAGTTGGGACTTCCCTTCGCGGGTCCCGCCTTGGAAAAGCAGGAAGATCCGAGAAGACCCTCCGACGCCACCAACACCGGCTAAGCTACACGACTTACAGTACTTACAGGCAGCAGAGTTGGCTTCTTGAACAGAGTGCGCATGCGCTGGTAAAGACATCCTCTCACCCACTCACAGACCGAAGTGCAATGAGGCGGTTTTGACCATAGACTTAAAAATGAAGCAAAAGACAATCCTTCCGTAAGTAGGGAGATTTACAATGGTTTTTCAAGGAGACAGGAAGATTTTTTAAAAAAAAATATTCTCCATTTTTAAACCTGGTCCTGGTCAATTATCTTTATAGTGTGCTATATGAAGTCGGGATGAGAAAGTTAACTTTGGGGTTGTGTGATCTCAAATGCAAATCGTAGCTGCGCTAAGAGAATAGCTGATACAACTGATTCAGGTTGTAACCAAGATCAAAGCCAATCTCTTTCGGTCTCAATAGAAGACACTCTCGGCGCGGACTTATATGCACGTTTTCAAAAACTGAGGCAATTGCAAGTTTGCAAAAAACGAAGGATGATTTCGAAAGAGCAAGAACTCCAAATTTGCCGCTGTACAATATGTGTTTGCCGGCGAGCCGCCTGGACTGCTGGGAATTGTAGTTCGGCCACATCAGGTGTATAAATTGCCCAACCCAGAAAGTAAAGCAAGCAAGTGGGGTTTTGACAACCAACAGTAGAGTGCGCTGAAACCTTTGCAAATTAATACCTTCTGCTTTTATCCGAATTGCTTAGTTGGCATAAGTGTACAGAGTTATGGTGGTATAAACATTACAGAAATATAACCTTCAAGTGTTTTGATTTTATTTTAAAATTGAAATAATTAATTGCATGTTATCAAGTCCAACACACACACACAAATCTGGCTTTTCAGATCTTCAAACAGTACACCCATGGCACTGTAACTGGGTCCTTCCAGCTCCCCAATGATCCTTTTCTCTTTCCTTCCACCTTTCCCAGCATTACAGTATTTCTCAGAAAGTTCAGTCTTGCCACTATGGGTTCAAATTAGGGTTGTTTGAGAGCAGTCATTTGTGGCTGGAGTGAGAATTTTGAATAGATTTGTTTGACGATCGTCCCAAAAGTGCTTTTTCAAGAGGCAACTAGACTTTCTGGTTTTCCTTTGAAGACATTTCGCTTCTCCTCCAAGAAGCCTCTCTTCTTGGATGAGAAGCAAAATGTCTTCAAAGGAAAACCAGAAAGTCCTGTTGCCTCTTGAAAAAGCACTTTGGGGACAACCATAACTTGGATCTCTATAGACAATTGTTTGATGATCCATTTCCTGGTTTTCTTGGCCATCTATAAGATTCTCTTCTCCCATACCAAAATTCAAAAACATCAATACTCTTCCTGTCCTGTTTCTTCAAGTCAAGTTTCACTTCAACAGAGTGTCACAGGGAATACCATGGCTTCCATAATTGTGATTTTTATGGGTGTAATCACATCATGGCATCTGGATATTTTTCTAAGGCCTTCATGGCTACCCTGTTGAGGTCTAGTCTGTAGGGTTATTTCTTGACTGCTTGTTCTTTTACTGCGCTGTTGGTGGCCTATCCCAAAAGGCAGAAGCTATTTGCCATTTCAGTATACTCTGTCAATTCTAAGGTTGGTTGTACTTCTTTTCATAAGTTTGGTCTTGAAGAGACATGGCTCTAGCCACCCAACTCTCAATAGCCCATGTGCTAGCTGAATAGGGAGGGGCACAAAAGTCATTATGGAGAGCAGCACTTCTCACAATGACAGACATTGAAATGCTATCAGGGATTTGTGTTTTGGGAAGAGTAATAACTTATTTCTAACCAGCACCATTTGATTGAAAGTTCTCTGCACTCAGCTACCCACCAGAAGAACTGCAAACTGGAGATTAAAACTTCCAAACAAGAAAACATGCCTGCCTCAAGACCATCACAGTGGTCTGGTAGAATTAGAGACAGGAAACAGCCTCAAAAGTCTCTACTGTATATTTTACTGGGGAATGAGAAGTCTTGGACCACAGAAATTCATATGAAGAGTTTTTGAAAATTAGTCCTGCAGATTGCAACAAATCCTATTTCAGCTAAATATGTCATTTATAGAAGCTCAGTGAGTGATTTTGGTCAGTTGTTCTTTCTTGGATCAACTTACCTGACAGGATAGTTGTTGCAGGAGAAAATAGCAGCAGAAGCTCTGTGTGTGTTACTTTGAGCTTCTGTAAAAAAATGTGGGCTATAAAGTTAATAAGTACATGAATTTTCCAAATACATTTCTGAGATGGTATGTTTAGTGGCCTGTGGACAGTCCTTGCGTGTACCACTAGTGAGCAGGTTTATTGATTAGAGAAAATGATTGATAAAATAGATGAGCACAAATTGCTGTACAGAATGTATATTTCAAGGCTTGTTGCTGAATATGATAAATGTGGAATCAAATAAATAAATGGCAAAGTTAGGAAATGGTTCAGCACTGATCAGGGAGAAAAACAGGGATGTATAATATCCCTGAGATTCTTTAATACACTTATGGATAAATATGTAAAGCACACTTATGGTAACACTAAAGGTCTGTTGGATAAGAGCATAAACGTGCATGTGTCTTTCCTATATGCAGATGGTGCCATTTCATTGTTTCAGAACTTGATTTGCAGAAAATATTAGACATTGTATGATACAATATGAAGTATAGATTTGAAAACTAATATGTCAAAGACAAAGTAATTGCATGTAGTATGGAAAGTGGGATGAACATTAACATATTATATACAAATGGCAATAGATAGATAGATAATAGATGAATTTGCGATACGTTGATTGAAAGTTAATTAAAAATGGAAAATAAATGGAAAATATTTTGGAATGTAAATGCTGGTAGAAAGAGAGTGGTCTATTGTTGGTTAAAAGAAGTCAAAATGCCTGTTTGTAATAGCTTGCTTTAGCCCATTACAAAGCAGAGGTGGACTGCACATACTGTAACAACCAGTTCGCCTAGTGCAGAGCCAAAAATGTGAGTATGCGCCAGTGGTGGGATTCAAAAATTTTTACTACTGGTTCTGTGGGCATGGCTTGGCTTGAAGGGCATGGTTTGGCTTGATGGGCGTGGCTTGGTGGGCTTGGCATGGGAAGGATACTGTAAAATCTCTATACCCTCCACACTCCTGGGGGAAGAATATTGTAAAATCTCCATTCCCTCCCCACCCCACTAACCTGCTTTCCAGCTCTGTTGTCCTGTGCGGGGCAACAAAAGAAGACCCAGCCGATCAGTTGGGACTCGGGAGGCAGAAAATAGATGGGGGCAGGGCCAGACAGAGGTGGCATTTGCCAGTTCTCCAAACTACTCAAAATTTCAGCTACCAGTTCTCCAGAACTGGTCAGAACCTGCTGAATACCACCTCTGATAGTCTTATATGAGGGTGGGAAATAAGCATTATGAAGAGAGAAAAATGAAACAAGAATTATCAGTCTGCCCTTGGTGACATTGCAACTGGCTAATGAAGTTTATTTTTTGTTATATAGGAAACTAAGCACGTGAAACATGGCTGAGGCTTACAAACATCAGCCTAGGCCATCTTCCATATATGAGTCAACATACAGATTTCAAAAGAGAAAAATAAAGGGTTTGTTTCACAGGTTTGCAAGGTTTGCAGGTGCAAACCTTGTAGAAATAGGACACTATGTAGGATTTCATTGATTGGGTTCCATATTTTCAGTATAACATCTAAATAGCGCCAATATTTTACGTGGTGGATATTTTCTGTAGCTAAATTGTAGTGGTTTATCAACTCTAAGGGAGAGTATGTTAAAAAAATTAAAAAAAACAAAAAAACTATTAATGATAATAATAAAAATAATACTTCCTTTTAAAAAACAAAACAAAAACTATATAGTAGATTAGAAAATACCAAATGCATTAAACTGATGTTAACCATTTTCATATTGGCTTGCCAGCTAGTGAGGGACACATTTTTGGTAGTTTACGCTGTCTTTCTGCTTCATTTCTTGCCTCCTATTGTCTGAGACTATTAAGAAAGCATATACTGTAAGTGTTGAAAGCTGCTGCCCTAAACCTGAAAAGTACAAGTATGTGAACAGATCTGAAATGCAAATATATAAGGGAAAATTGGCACCCTTCCCTAAAAGGCAATCTTAATGCACGTTTGTTATTTTTGTTATTCTCACAAAAGACAGAAGGAGGATATGACAGGATGTGATTTGGTGGGGGGGGTTGTTTTTGGTTGTTCTTTTTCTTTTAAAAAGCAATACATGTCTGATTTTCATAGGTATTATTCAACAGAATTTTACAACACAGTGCAGTCACTTTGCAATATCAAGATATTCATAAGCTATCTTTTAGACAAGAAATTGGCAGAAGGCAAAAACTAGACTTCTTTTTTGCGTCATACATATTTTTGTTGTCTGCCACCTTCCTTCCTTCCTTCCGTCCTTCCTCTTTCTTTCTTTCTTTCTTTCTTTCTTTCTTTCTTTCTTTCTTTCTTTCTTTCTTTCTTTCTTTCTTTCTTTCTTTCTTTCTTGTCAGTTTATAATCCAGAAAGTTAAAAAGCTATAATTTACTAGTCAAACCCTTTTGCTGCTGCTAAAGATTGCTTTTCAAACTCCTTATACCCAGCGTCTTTGGGCATGATAACAAAACACCACACATTCACCATTTAAAAAAAGCATTCCATGTTTTAACCATTTAAAAGCACATGTTTTGTTTTTCTAAGTACAAGAACTTACAAAAACATTTGTCTATAATTCCTGCAGCAGAGGCCCTGCTTATTTGGACAGTCTGTAGCCATTTCCAGTCCATCATTGTGAACAGAAAATTCCTTAGCGGTGTTTTTTTTAAAGTCTGTATGTAACTCATTTAATTATCTTTTTACCATACTTATATCCTGCCCTAATCAGCATTCCGTGCATAGTGGTTTATTATCAGTAAAGATAGCTAAAACAATCCATAACTCCTTACAACTCAGAATCTACCATAGGAAGGATTTTAGATAAACATGCTAAAATAACAAAGAAAAATAAATAATAAAACCACCAAAAAATAGTGAGAACAATACAGCAGCCCAGTAAATACCAACTCACACTCATGCTCCACATAAAATAAAAGTGTCATCATTATCTTCCTGAAAGGACTATGGGTTAGCTGTGGTCTCTTGGAGCAAACATTTAGTAGGCATTCTATTTATTTTTACGGACACTTTACTTCCTTCGGTGCACTGCTTTGATTATACTCTGTAACTAACCCCTAGCTAATCCATATTAGCACAAAACATACCACAATTTAAACTATTCCTTTCATTCTATGTTTCTTTTATATGTGCAATTGATTATCTTTCCTCACTCATACATTCCTCAGTGACTTCCTAAAAGCAATAATCTTGAGTCACCTTGAACTGCAACATAGGCGGCAAATATTCAATCAGGAAAAAGCTGTACTGCACTTCCCAAATTCTGTTTATTGTAACCTCTTGTACTCTTTCAATCAGACCTATAAAAAAGCTTTCCAGAAATACCCTTCATCGTGTCATACTTAGCAAACTGAGCCACCACCTATAGTTTTTGCATACTTGCTTATTTGTTTGTGCAAAGGAATAATGGAATTTTTCCAATCATCAGGCATGGATGCATCTTTGCCCACTTTAACCAATTCCATGAGCTTTCATATTTTAAAATTTCTCATAACTGAGAAATTTTGCAATCTTGCCCTTTTAACATTCTTTCAGCATCAATAACTCCCTTTTCATTATTATTTTTCTTGGACAACAGCTTTTATTTTAATTCCACTTTTTGAAACATTGCTATCATCCCCATGCAAAACTCTGCAAAGCTTCCTCCAGCATTTAAAAATTTCACCGCAAATAATGTTGTTGCTTTTATTCTTAATCCCATTCAAGACTTCTTGTTTAGCCCTCTTCACCCTTTTCTTAAACCCTTTTTTATTTATATTAAAATGGTTCTGCAAGTTTGTTTCACCTTTAATCTTAACCAATCCTTATTGTCTTTGGATATATTATTTGCAACTATCATTTTTCTTTATCTATATAATATGCATTATCTTTCTTTCATCTTAACTTTGGCTGCCATCACTCTCTTATATATATTTTCCTCTCATCTGCAGCCTCCTTCATTCCATTCCATTAAGCATTTTTTTTATGCTTCTCATTACATTTCTGTGACTCTTTGCAGTCTAATTGTTCTTTCTCTCTTTTGAAGCGGAGTGTTCCATGCATGTTCTTTTCATTCATTCATTCGGGAGATTAATCTATATTCTAATGCTTTTTTCTAATCTAGCAGCTGCAAGGCAATAGGCTGTGACCACAGCCTCCACCCCACCCTCAACTATTGGCACATTCTGATCAGTGGTGGGATTCCATTTTTTTTTTGCTACTGGTTCTGTGGGCGTGGCTTGGTGGGTGTGGCAGGGGAAGGATACTGTAAAATCTCCATTCAGAGGTAGTTTTTGCCGGTTCTCCAAACTACTCAAAATTTTTACTACTGGTTCTGTAGAACTGGTCACCTCTGGTTCTGGTACACATGGTAGAAACCTCCAAGCCTGCAATTTCAATGCAATGTAATTGCAATGTGATGCAATTTCACACACATAAAAAGTGTTTTCTGAATTAAAATAGAGCATGTTTTACAAGCGTGTATGGATGGAATGCTAAAGGAGTGAAGGGAACCCAAAGGTGCTTTTTCAAGAGGCAACTGGGATTTCTTGTTTTACTTTAAAGATATTTCACTTCTCATCCAAGAAGCTTCTCCAGTTCAGACATTTTCAGTGTTCTCCCAATTTTAGCTGGAAGGGCATCATGGCTTCCCTGTTGTAGCTTAAGACACAATTAATACAAACATGGGATCAGCTGTTGAGGAGCATCAACCATCGCCCATAATATTGTAAAAATTGAGCGCAAAAGACAGTGAGAGAGAGAAGTTTTTTACATGGATTAAGAAGAGTGGCAAAGTCTCATCTTTTTGACGACTTCAGGGCCTCTCTAACATATCTATCATTGTCAAGAGCAGACCTCTCATTCCCTGCCTTGGCTGAATTGTGGCCTTTGTTTGCTCTTCTGGAGAGGACAGCTGTAGAACTGCTTTCAGAAAATAAATTAGTCACTAGCTAATCTCATCCCATTCATGGATGCCATGCAAAAGATGCCCCTCCCCTAATCTTGATGTAAGGAGGTTTTTTTTGGGGGGGGGGGTTGTCAGGTGGTAAGATTTTTCTTTTCTGTCTTCCTTTCTTTTTCACTTTTTTTCTTTTTGTCAACAGCATGAATAAGCAGAAAAGTGAACTTTGCCACTAGTACCTGAGATCTATTGTTTTCTGAATGACAGATTGAAAAGAAGGTGAAAAAAAAGAAAAAACCCAACCCCAGGGACTGTCAGCTGGGTGAAAGCATTCCTTCTCCTGCCTTTGGGTGGTCCCCTCTGAGGCTCCCATCGTTGTTTCAGCACCATTCATCCCAAAAGAGGGAGCAGCTTGGGCGTACAAAAGCGGGCCAACTTAATTGCATGACTCTTAAAAGATCAGGTTATTGACTACGTATTTGTTCTGAGCATTGTATGCGTTTGATTGCAATCTTCTCAAAAAGAACTAGAAGCACCTCAAGAAAAGGCAAGGTAGCAAGAATTGCAATAGAATGAATAAGTAGTGCTGACTTGAACTAAGGATCTTATTGGTTAATTAATTATTTAATTAATTAGTATCCCACCTTTATTATTTTTACAAATAACTCAACATATCCAACACTCACCTCTTATTTTATCCAAAGCACCCTTTGAGGTGAGTTGGGCTGAGAGACCTGCTGGCCCAACTTTCTCTCTTGTTTCTTTCCTAGATTTAAAAAAAAAAAATCCATAAAAAGCAAATAGGCAGCATGCCAGCCTCTAGCATCACTTCACAGGTAGTCCTTGAGTTACAACCACAACCGGGACCAGAATTTCCATCGTTAAGCAAGACAGCTCTCAAGCAAATTGCTGCAGTTCCTAAGGGAATCGTGTGGTCAATTAAATGATCCAGTTTCCCCATTGACTTTGCTTGCCAGAACCTGGCTGTGGAAGGTTGCAAATGCTGATCCTGTGACTTCAGGATGCTGCCACCATTGTAAAATGCACACTAGTTGCCAGTGCCCAAATTCTGATCATGTGGCTTTGGGGATACTGTGATAGTTGTAAGTGGGAGCACAAGTCGTAAGGAGCTTTTTCAGTGCCTTTGTCATTTTGAATGGTCACTAAATTAATGGTTTAGTCAAGGATCACCTGCGTGCCTAACCATGTACCTGGGCATATGTCCTCAGGCATTCTTATTGATTCAAAATTATGTTGGTTAGTAACTCTGAGCTTTAACTGAGAATGTATGCACTTGTCCAGAAGAAAGCTAAAAGTAAACTGGATGGGCAGAGAAGATTCCACAGAGTTAGAATGGCCGTAGTTCTATAGGACTTTTATTATACCGGCGTGCCCTCTTCCAAACAGCTGTGTTGTGGCTGACCCTGTCTGCTCTTAGCAATATTTTTTGTTTTTGTAAGCATACTCATTTATATCCTCTCATAAGTTCAGATGTGCTCTTGGATGACTTCTTGCCCAATCCTTTTCCCACTGTTGAAATACAGAAGATATTTTCCCAGGGACAAGAGAATTAATTTTGCTAATGTTAAAGATTGAAGATGTTTTTCCTAAATGCAGATTAAACCCGCCTGAGATTGTGCAGATTGTCTTTGTTATTGGTAGGTTCTATATGTTTCTGAATCTCAGGGGTATAGAGAAGGTTTATGGCAGCGGATGAATAATAAGATGGGAAACAGGGCAAGGAAAAAACGCTCTCCTGTTGGAAAACTGAGCACCTCTCTTGACCGGCAGAACTGCAGTTGGACCTCCTTAATAAACCTGGTAACATCATTCAAAATAAAGTCTGCTTCCATCCTCCACCCAGACAAAAATAATGGGAGAGACATATCAATCCATTTTCAATGGAACCCCTTTGACATTCCGAGAATAACTAATAAGCACTCTTTCTTCCAAGGTGAATGTGGGTATGCATGTAGATGTGTCTCTTTGATTTTATGAGGTAAAATTTCCTTTTTCTCTTGCAAGCAGTTTGTGCCCGCCCTGAAGTTGAGAAGTAAAGGATGTAACAAATGGATCGAGGCCCTTTAAGAATGAGCTCTATATTGGACCCATCTCTAAATAGGTTGGATAATCTTGGGCCAGTCGGTCTCTCAGCCCAACTCACCTCAGAAGAGTGTTATTGTGGGGAAAATAAGAAGTGATAAGATATGTTTAAATAATAAAAATGAGATAGAAATAGATAGATGATAGATAGATAGATAGATAGATAGATAGATAGATAGATAGATAGATAGATAGATAGAAAGCATCCTTAGTTCAAGTCAACACTATTTATTAATTATATTTATTTTCAGATTTTCCAACCAAGAAATCCCTCCATGGTTTCCCTTCTCTATTTTTATTTGGTCAATAATCCGAAAGGCAAACCCTTTTGAGATGCAGCTATTGCTGTGATGCTTTATCTAACTAAGCTTCCACCTTGAATGGGAATTGAACTTGAGATCCAAGACAGACAAGTAGGAAACACATTTATCAAAGACAGGGAGCAAAACACTAACAAATAGGCATCACAGGTAATCTCAATTTCTTTTAGTGATCATCCAAAGTTACAATGGCACTAAAAAAAACGTAACTTTTTGAGAAATTTTGGACTCCATTGTGATTGTAAGTTGAGGACTACCTGTATTGGAGGATATGGGGGGAAAAATCTATACTTCCTTCTCTGAAAGAAAGTCCCACCATTCCAATCAACATGACGGAGTTTGCAACTCAACATATTTGGAGTGGTACAGACAAATTATGTATTATTTCTATTCCTACTTTCAAATACAGCGCATTCAAAACACAATCACATCCATTTCATTGGATGAAGTATGCTGGGGTGTTTATTGAGCATGATTATAGAATAATAAATAAGAGTATTCATGAAAGAGGGGGCATCTTAAAATCAAATCACAGCTGCAATCACATGACCCTCCATAATCATGACTGCTGCCTCTTTCATTTTTGACTCCACTTTTCCCCCTGAACAAATGAATGTACATCCTTGCTGTCCAAAAGATCAGCAATGAGAGACTTTCTGTATGAAATGTGCCGCAAAGGATCAGCAATGCTATTCAAAGGTTTATAGTTAATTCTAGCTGTTTTTGTACTATTGTCACAAAACACTTTGAAGTTTTTTTTAAATCAGCTTTTAAAAACCACGGGGCTGGGAGGTTATAAGATAGTGGGAAAGATGTCAACAATCATGCTGGGCTATTAGTCATTCCCTGCTTTTAAAAAATGACTTACTTCTTAAATGCAATACCTTCAAACGATGAGGTTATTTAATCCATTGTGGTTCTTCCTGAATTTGTAATTCATTTAACTGAACACAATTACTACATGAGTAGAAAAAGAGGAGTGTGAAAATGGCTAATCACCAGATTCTAAGTTCCCGGTACACATGTAGCGACTGGTAGAAGAAAGCTTCAGGGTTTTTTTTTTTTTCGGAGACCTTTTTAGGTGGAGGGGAAAGAAAATATTTAATTAGAGGGAACTGTGGACAAAATGGCTGCACTTACATGTTTTTGTAGTCAATACTTTTCAGCTGCTGAAATGTAGGATACACGTTTCTGTGTACTTAGTAAAGTCTTCAAACAAGTGCAGTGGTTCGGAACGCTGCCTTCTGTTGCAAGTATTTGATCAAACTGGTTTTATTTCTTAATCCCTGGAATGTAATTTCAGCTTGCCAACTCTTCATCCAAAAAAATGAAAGTTTAATGTGCTGTATTAATTATGAAGACGTTGCTCCAATAATGTGAAGCAATATCTTGCTTTGAGTATTTAAAATACATTGGTGGGCCTGGGAGAGGATTCTAGGAAACAGTAGCCAATTGTAGAGTTGAAATTGCAGGAATGTTCCAATCTCGGATGGCAAACCTCAGATAAAGAATGTTTCCACACAAATACAATTCAGGTAAACAAAGTCACTAATCTAAAGGAGGATTAGAGAGAGGAAGTAAACATATGTTAGACTTTAACTAGAGATAATTAATTGTATGGATTACTGTACTAAACAGTAACGAAAGTTAAGCAGTAACCAAAGTTAACCAATGATGGAGGATAACTAAAAATGTATATAAATGCAAGTCTATACTCCAAAAAATATCATCATGATTCAGTTGTTCATGATTTAACAACTCGACTGCCTCGTCATTACAACAAGTGGTGCATGAACAGGGACCCTCTTACTTCGTCCGGCAAGGATTTGGTGCACCTTCAACCCTTTGTGGTTTCTTCAACCTTTTGGTTTCTGTAAATATGGGGTCTTCACTTTCTGAGGAACAAAGGAACCATGTAGATGAATTAGGCTATTTGTTGAAGAAAAATAATACTGAGGTACCACAGAGAAACCTCTTAAGGCTGGTCTAGGAGATTGCAGCTCAGTGCCTATGGTACCCAGAAAAGGGGTTTTTAAAATTAACTGATTGGGAACGTATTGGGAAAACATTGCATACTGAACCTTGAGCAAAAATAGAAGTTTTGCATGTGTGGCATTTATGTAGGCATGCAATTGAAAAATTGGGTCACAATGAACTTTCTCTTTTAACACCTCCACCTTCACATTATACTAATGCTGTCATTTGTCCCCCTTCTTCACCTGAATATATGTCTTCAATTCCCTCAGCTCCTGCAGATACAGGGCAAAAGCCTCCTGACTCTGTTGTTCAGTCTTCTTTTCAGAAAATGGTAGAGACTTGTAAAAGGGATGCCTCTGTCTCAGGAACAGAACTTGCAGAATTACTGTCTGTTTGTCCAGTACAATATCGTCCTGGTCAGGGGCCACAGCTTGGACAGCAAGTAGCAGAATGGGAGAGTCTGCCTTATCAGATCTTAAGAGAGTTTAAAAAGGCAGTTACAGACTATGGGATTAGTGGTAATTTTACAAGACGACTTGTAGAAGGAATAAAAAATGGTTATACAATGATCCCTGAAGATTGGAAGCAAATATTTCGCATGATTTTAACATCCATGCAATACGTGGTTTGGGAGAGTGAATATATGAGACATGCTCAAGCTGCTGCTTTAGGAGGAGGAGGAGCATATACAGTTGAGCAGCTATTTGGTTTTGGACCGTTTGGTACAATTCCTACTCAAGTTGTCCTTCCTCCAGCTACGTTAACTATTGTTTCTGAATGCGCCTTTCGTGCTTTTCTTAAGGTACCCCAAGCTGGAGAACCTACAGCAAATTTTTCAAAGATTCGACAAAATGCCAATGAGCCTTATGCTGACTTTGTTGAGCGTCTGTCCAAAGCAATTAGACCGCAGTTTGATCATCAGGAAGTTGCTGGTAAACTTCTTCGCCAGTTAGCTATTGAAAATGCTAATGCAATTGTAAAAGAGCTTTACAGCCGTTAAAGGCTACTGCTCATTACACTCTGGCAGATATGCTGCGAGTCTGCCAGGATATTGGATCACAAACTTATAAAATGCATATGTTAGCAGCTGCTATTCAGAAAGGACAGCGACCAATTGGTAATTGTTTTAAGTGTAAGAAGCCTGGCCACTTTCAGAAGGACTGTTGTTCTACACCTTCTATGCCTGCTATGCCTTCTATTGTCCTTCTAAGAAGTGCCCTATTTGTAAAAAGGGATTTCATTGGGCCAATCAATGTCGGTTTCAGTTGGAAAACTTGCCAATGGGTGTGGCACCCACCCAGAATCCAAAGTGTGCCTTTCCCATCACTCTGACTCCTCCAGCAGTCTCTCTCACTCCTCCCCAGCCACAGCCGGTAGCGCTGGGATCGATTTAATCACTCAAGAGGAAATTGAGTTTAAATTTCCCATGGAAGTTAAAATAGTTCCATCTCAATTTAAAGGTCCTCTTCCTTCGGGATTAGTTGGCTTAATTTTGCCTCATTCTTCTGCATACAAAAAGGGCTGTTTTGTTGTGCCTGGGGTAATAGATTCAGATTACACTGGTTATCCTCATGATTCAGATTTGGGTGAATCTTCCTCAAGTTCTTCCTTGTAATTCTTCTGTTGCTCAATTGCTTCTTCTTCCACATGAAAATCCATCTCCTGGTATAGGTAATCGTGGGGATGCAAGATTTGGATCAACTTCTTTATCTGTAGGCTTACTTCATCAGCTGAACTCCTCTCGTCCTTTGTTAACGCTCTTCCTTAATAAACAACCATTTCAAGGGTTATTGGATACTGGAGCCGATGTTACTGTCATCTCCTCTTTACAGTGGCCAGTACAGTGGCCAAAAATGACAGTTTCTTCTTTGTGGGGAATAGGAGGTTCTACAGCTGCTTGGCAGAGTGTTCAAGAAATTAATGTTACAACATCTGCTGGTAAGTCCTTTTTCCTACAACCATACATTCTAGATATTCATTCTAATATTTGGGGCCGTGATATCCTTTCTCTTCTTAATGCCTATTTGATTCTTGATGATGGCTCTTCCACTTAAATGGCTCTGTTCTACACCGGTTTGGATGGAACAATGGCCATTATCAAGGGAAAAACTCACTGCTTTACAACAATTGGTTCAAGAACAATTGGATGCTGGTCATATAGAACCTTCTACTAGTCTTTGGAATACTCCTGTTTTTGTGATATGATTTCAGAATCGTATCAGATAGCCTTTTCTCAATATGTGGAAAACTTGTTGTATTCTTTACCCAAGGATCCTAGAATAGTGGTTACTACTACTTTAAATCCGGCCTTTTCTTCCATTTTTGTGTGAAATCCTATTTCTAAAGCTCTTACAGTCTTTACTGATGGATCACCTACAAGGGGTGTGGTTGTCTGGCAGATTCAACAACAATGGTATTCTAAATTTACTGCCATGCAGACTTCAGCTCAATGTGCTGAGCTGGCTGCTGTGATTTTGGCTTTACGATTGTTCAATGACCAACCTATTAACTTGATCATTGATACTCAACATATGTATTTAGCTATGCAATCTCTTCCCTTTTCTTATTGTGCTCTCTCTTTGGATAAGAATTTGTTATCCTTGTTTTTAACTTTAAAGAATAGTTTGGAAACTTGCTTGTATTCTTTGTATGTAGAACGCATTCGAAGTCATACTCCCTTTACTAATGCCTTGACTGAAGGAAATCGGAAGGCAGATGAATCCTTAAAGATGTCGTATCTTTGTTTGCTGATCCTGTTCCTAGTCATTCTTATTTTCATCAAAATGCCAAATCGCTTGAGATTATAATTTCATTATCTCAAGCCCGGGATATTGTCCGTGTTTGTCCAGCTTGTCAGCAACTGGCAGTTCCCTTTCCAGTGGGTGTCAACCCATGAGGAACCCAAGCTAATCAAATTTGGCAAATGGATGTAATTCAATTTTCAACCTTTAAGCCATACTGTTATCTTCATACACTCATTCACACTTCCTTTGAGTTACTGCTTCAAAACATGAACGTACTTCAGACGTTATTTCTCATTGCCTATCCTCTTTTGCTGTAATGGGTCGGCCTTCTCAGTTTAAAACTGACAATTGCCCCGCTTATATTAGTAAGGAACTTCAAACCTTTTGTCAGAAATGGAATATTACTTTAGTGCACGGAATTCCTTACAACTCTCAGGGTCAAGCTATAGTTGAGTGAGCTCATCGTACTTTTAAAGCATTGCTTCAGAAACAATTACAAACTGAGTCTTGCCCTTACCATCTGCAAAAGATTCAAAATCCCATTGCTGTAGCATTATATACTTGGAATTATTTAACCTTTTTAGATTCTCTTGCCGACTCACCTGTTAATTTGCATTTTCGAACTACTGAATCTTTAGCAAAGCCTTTGGTAAAGTATCGCCAAGCTCCAGATCCAACCTGGAAAGGCCCTACACCGCTGATCACCTGGGGTCGTGGTTATGCTGCCGTGGAAGATCCTTCTACTGGACAAGCAGTGTGGGTTCCAGCGCGCTGTGTTTGTCCATATCATGGCATGGCATCAGGGCCTTCACAACCCGATTCCGGATTTCAATCTTCATTTGAACACGGAAGTCCGTCTTCTACTACATATCAAGCTCAACAACAACTGCAACAGGCCTCATTACCTCAGACTCCTGAAAATCTTGTTGCTGCTCTTTTTGCTATTATTACTGCTAACTCTGTTACCATTTTACTTTGTATTCTCTTGTTTATGGTTAATGGTGTTTCTGCTCAAAATGACACTTCTGTGGTTCGTCTTAACCCTAATTTGTGGGTTCGTCATGCCCAATACATGTTTATGACCCATGGCACAAATATTACTTTATACTATGAGCCCCCAGTGGCACTTGGTCAATTTTTTTTTACCCCTAACTTGATCATGTCTTCTACATTTATTGTCTCACAACTACAATCTATTTCACACTCCTGGCTCTTTTCTACACCCCCTATGCAATTGAATTCTGTCCGTTGGTGTTACTTGAAAGTTAGTCAATTTAAAAGGGGTCTGTGTTTCTGTTGTCATGCTAAACACACTTGGCTTCATAATTGGTCTGATTATGATGCTGCTCAGCATATTAAAAAAGCTAGAGAATTATAGTTATTGTTCTGACTACTATTGGTTGTCAGGTACCTTTAATTCTTCTTTGCATGGAATTAATATAGCTCCTGATATGTATCCTGACAATTTTCCTATTTTTAATGCCTCTGATCAATCTAATACATATGCGCTGGTTGGCAGCTTAAGGATCCTAATATGTCGTTCTTTTTTTTGATAAAGATGCTACTAATGTTCATCCTCAGAATTATCAATGTGCATCTATAGGTTATTTTACTCTACCTGTTCAAATAGGTATGATCCCATCAACTCAACAGCGGTGTTCCTCTTTGGGGCCTACATGTAATGATGAAGTCATTATTGACACACAATTGTCTTCTTCTTCTACATTTGGCTGTGCATTGACAGGGGCCGTTACAGGAGTCCTTACTCTAGGCTCTTATCCTGGCATAATTGCTCAAGAAAACAGACGATCTATTCTTGGTCTCACCTGCTGACTTGAAAAATCCATCAATGCTATGCTGCTATTATTCGTGATTTGCAGCATGAAATAGAAGACTTAAATCAAGATGTCTTACAGCAGTGTTTTGCCATAGACTGTCTTTTAGCCTGTCAGGGAGGGTTCTGTACGTTAGTTGGATGCCGTGGATATGCTGTACATTTTCATTCTTTGAATAAAACTATTGAGGATGAGCTTGCTAATTTACAATCATATATTCAAAATAATATCCATGCTCATATCATGCTAACCAATTGGCTCCCTGATTGGTCTTGGCTCAGACAGTTTTTCTTTTATGCTATAATTATTATTATTGTACTAATTGCAACCTGTTATTTTATTCAATGTATTCCAAATTTATTCGCATTGTTTCGTCCCGCTTCCCCCTCTGTTAACCCTCTACAATTGTGATACATTTATAAATCTTTGAATCCTCCATTTAAAATAAAAAACGAGGATATGTAGAGTTGCAATTGCAGGAATGTTCTAATCTCGGATGGCAAACCTCAGATAAAGAAAGTTTCCAAGCAAATACAACTGAGGTAAACAAAGTCACTAATCTAAAGGAGGGTTAGAGAGAGGAAGTAAACATATGTTAGACTTTAACTAGAGATAATTGTATGGATTACTGTACTAAACAGTAACCAAAGTTAAGCAGTAACCAAAGTTAACCAATGATGGAGGATAACTAAAAATGTATATAAATGCAAGACTATACTCCAATAAAGATCATCATGATTCAGTTGTTCATGATCAAACAACTTGACTGCCTCATCATTACAACAGCCAATCTTCCTTTAAATTGAGCATCCTTCAGGTATATGGACTACAAGTCCCTGAAATCAACAGACAGCATGGTTCTGAATGGGAAGTCTAGCCTAGGGAAATGTGTGGTTTTATTTGGTGGACAGTGGCTGACTGGTATTTTATGTGTATTTTTCTCTCCAACGCTTTGTGTTTATATATTGCATTTTAAAATTGTATTTATACAACATTTGCTATGCTGCCTTGAGTTTTAATATGCCCAAGATTATATATAAAATGTAAATATACAGTATCGTGATGTGGCAAAGATTTGGGGATGTTTGAGAAGCAGGGAAAGAAAGAGCGAGTGAGAGAACGTGTAAATAACTACATTCAATGCTCGTATACATTGCAAAGCTATCTGGAAAAGGACAGGCCTTTTCTGAAACGTGGGTTTGTGGTTCTTCACTGTTTCACCATGGAGGCCTATAGATACTGGCAAGTACATGGAAATTCAAAATGTCAGGAGCATTCAAGCTCAAAATTTCAAACAAAATGAAACTTCCCAAACTCTCCAGGCCTTGATGAGATCTTGATTTAAGCCATATCATAAAGCAGGGGTGTCAAACTTACGTCGTCACAGCGTTGTCACGTGATGTATCAGGACTCCCCCTCACTAAACAGGGTGGGGGCGGGGCCAGCACGTGACACATCTGGGCCGCGAGTTTGACACCTCTATAACAGAGTGATGGAGCAGTGAATGCAGAGCTTATGGTACACAGCTGTACAAGTAGGCCTTGCCTTACAACCTTTCTTTTAGTGACTGTTCAAAGTTACAATGCCACTGAAAAAAGTGACTTATTTCCTCACTTACTGGTGCACAGTGGTTACTACTTGTACTTGTACTTGCCAGCACTGTAGGCTTCTTCTGCTGTTGACTGCCTGCAATTCGGCAGATCAAATCCCATCAGGCTCAAGGTTGACTCAGCCTTCCATCCTTCTGAGGTTAGTAAAATGAGGACCCAGATTGTTGGGGGCAATACGCCGACTCTGTAAAACTGCTTAGAGAGGGCTGCAAAGCACTATAAAGCGGTATATAAGTCTAAGTGTTATTGCTACAACTGTTGCAGCATCCCCATGGTCATGTGATCAAAATTTGGGTGCTGGACAACTGGCATGTATTTATGAAGGTGTCATGTGATCATGTGATCACCTTTTGTGCTCTTCCGACAAGCAAAATCAATGGGGAAGGCAAATTCACTTAACAGTCCTGTTATTAGCTTAACAAATTCAGTGATTCGCTTAAACCACTGTGGCCAGAAAGGTCGTAAAACGGGGCAAAAATTATCTTAACAACTGTTTTGCTTCTCAATGAAAATGTCAGGCTCCAGTGTGAATGTAAGTCAAGGACTACCTATTTGAAAGCCGATTTTACTAGGCAGAATGTTTTTCATCAATGAAACAGTTATAAAATATGCATACCAACGAGGTTACCTAATTCAGTAGTTTCTCAATCTTGGCAATTTTAAAATGTGTGGGCAGCATGCTGGTTGGGGAATTCTGGGAGATAAAGTCCACAGGTCTTAATCTTAATCTTGCTATGGCTGAGAAATACTAACCTAACTTTCCTCTTTGAGAAAGAGAGCAACAATTATCATTCAGTCCTAATCATTTTTTTAAAAAATCCACTAGATTTATGGGACAAGTCTGATCGGATGGTGAATTCTTCTCAAAACTCTTGTCACCCTGAAGCTCCTCAGTTCACTTAGGATTCATTTGTTTGGAATCACCCACAGTAGGCCACAAAAATAAGGAAAACACTTCCAAAGCCAATGAAATACTAGTAGTCCTTGACTTATGACCACAACTGAGGCCAACATTTTTGTTGCTAAGCGAGACAGTTTTTAAGTGAATTTTGCCCTATTTTGCAACCTTTCTTGTCCAGTTGTTAAGTGAATCACTGTAGTAGTTATGTTAGTAACACAGCTGTTAAGTGAACCTGGCTTCCCCATTGACTTTACTTGTAACCACAATAGGCGGTTGCAGAAGTTCGCAAAAGCAGATCACATTACCCAGGGACACTGCAACCGTCTGTTGTGGTTAGCTGGCAGCAGGTGCAGATGGCTGAGGAGAGTGAGGACTCAGATGAGGGGCCAGGACCATTAGAGAGTGGACTGCTGCTTTGATTGTGGGGCCTGGCAGCAGCGATGAGGAAGTTCCTGAAGAGCCTGTGCCAAATGCACGTGCGCGCAGGGTTGCTCGCAGGAAAGAGCAGTTACAACAGCAGGGGCGACTTAGGAGTAAGGCTGCAAGGTAATGGCCCCTCCTTCAAAAAGATAACAGGCAGCTGTGCAGCGAACGTTCTTTGTAGGAAGCAAAAAAGTTTTGAAACTCAAGCCTTGTGGACATTGCAGTATCTTAAGTTGGTATTTGAAGATTCTTGTGTTGTGAAATATTTCTTATTTGTGATTCTTGGCAGCCTCGCACACTTTTGGTGAGGCTTGTGTTTTGTCAAAGTTAATTAGTTTGCAGCAGCCTTTTAACCAGGGATTTGTAAGAATCATTAAAAGGTTTCTGTTCCCTTTGGTTCGTGTTTGTTTTATTGGAAAAGGGTTTGGGTCAGAACACCGTCATAAATGCGAGCAGTGGTGGGATTCAAATTTTTTTACTACCGGTTCTGTGAGCGTGGTGTGGCTTTGTGGGCGTGTCTTTGAGGGCATGGCAGGAGAAGGATACTGCCAGAGTTCCAGAAAAGCTCAACTCCAATCAATAACTCCAAGAAAAAGTCCCCATTCCCTCACCACTCCAAGGGAAGGTTATTGCAAAATCTCCATTCCCTCCCCACCCCACTAACCTGCTTTCCAGCTCCGTTCTGTGCAGGGCAACAAAAGAAGACCCAGTTGATCAGCTGGGACTCGGGAGGCAGAGAATAGATGGGGACAGGACTAGTCTGAGGTGGTATTTGCCAGTTCTCCGAACTACTCAAAATTTCCGCTACTGCTTCTCCAGAACTGGTCAGAACTGGCTGAATACCACCTCTGAATGTGAGTCAATTTCCAACTGTCTGAATTTGGGGATGCTGTAACAATAGTAAGTGTGAAAAATGTTCATAAGTCCTTCTTTCAGTGCCATTGTAACTTCAAAAGATCACTAAAACTATTGTAAGTCAAGGACCTGTATACATGA
Source organism: Pseudonaja textilis (assembly GCF_049901715.1). Taxonomy (NCBI): domain Eukaryota; kingdom Metazoa; phylum Chordata; class Lepidosauria; order Squamata; family Elapidae; genus Pseudonaja; species Pseudonaja textilis. Next base: position 164,356,387 of record NC_141991.1, on the reverse strand, counting down.
AATGTTTGAATTAGTGACCATTTTCTTCTAAATACTTCTTTACACTTTTGACACATGACCGTTGACCCTTCCTAAGCCTGGCCGTATCATTTTTTCCCCCAAAAAAGTATTAATTGTAAAATATACTGCGAACGGTGTTTTTTTTTTCCAATGATGGGAAATACAGTAGCTTTGAAACTGCAATAGGAGAAATGAAATGGTAAGAAATGTTAGTGTTTATCAATTCTAGTAACACGCTTCCTATGGCAATTCTGTGTTAACATGCAGAAAGAAATCCTGAAAAAGAGAACTTCTCAGAGAGGACATTTCATTTTCTAATGAGACTATCAGGAAGGTGTCAAGCACACTGCAACTTGATCGTCCAGACTGTTTTGCATATTTGAGAGGGCCCCTAAATATTTGGGATGGCCTTAAATGCTTTTAAAATGCAGCAGATGGCAGCATATAGTTGACCTTGGCTGGTCTTGAGAAAAGACTACCATAAGCAGTATTGGAATAGTTAGTTCTTATGAATCCTTAAGAAATTCAGTGCTTGAAACTAGACTAAAAAGCTTTTTTAAAAAAAAGCCTGCAAAATGGCAATGGCAAACTACAGTATTTCATTAATGTCACCAAGGACAGATCTGTGTCCACAATCTCACTAGGTGTCAAACGCAACCGAAGGAAGCCTTTACCATGGTCTTTTTTGACTCAAATGCCACCATGACAGAAGAGGGGTATAAAACACTATTTACCATCCTGTCCTGTGATTTCTCAGACATACAAATTGTATTTGTGATCATAACTTGAGACTTGGAAAGAGGTAAGAGATAAATCCCATGAGACTTGATACATCCCTAGAGTCTTCTATGGGGAGGGGAAGATGAAATAGGTTAAGGAGCTGGTCGGAAGGCAATAGGGTTGCAGAAGAAAATAAGATAGCAAGTGAAGATGGAATTGGGCAGTTTTGGGGTGCTGAAAAAAATGGTGGTTCCAGCATGATTCAAGAGCAGTGAAACAGAATCAGCATTAATATTTCTATGCAGGGAAGACTGACACGACATGATATTTGTCTGTCTAGTGTAGATGCCCAGAAGAAGATGATGATTTGAAGGCATTGAAAATATATGAAGACTGCACTAGCTGCAGGTGTTGCAATGGAAGAGAATATTTGTAGTTCAGGATTGAACTGTGCTTTCTGAACCTGAGAAATTTAATAATAGCTACACACCTACGTACAGCTTAAGATAATTTGATTTCAGATGAGGACATAGTGAGCTGGACACTCCTGAAGGAGTAGGGATGGCATTACAGTGGAGATTGGTGTTCCATGGATGAATATGACTGATAAAATCTCTCTGGAGAAAGGAGAGATCATGAGATTACTAACACATACTCAGGACATTTGCTCTTTGCAAAAGACTGCAGGAATTGAGTTTTTGCATTTGACTTACCAAGAACTAAGAGTTGGGGGGTTCCAAGTAACCTCACAGTTGTAATGTACGAACATACAGTTTATTCAAGCAGTTTGGAGAAAGCGGAAACTATTTCTTTACATATATAACTTTTTCTTTATTGTATTCTTATTTTTCTTTCCTTTTTCTTTCTTTTTCCTTTTGTGCACTTTCTATTTTTTCTTTACTCTTTTTAAGTTTCTATTAGTTTTATCTTTTTAATTGTAACATTTAATAACATTATTTTTAAAATGATATTAACAGAAGGTACTTTGATGTAGGCAATGAGATAATTGATCAGAATGGTAGTGAAAATCAAGCTATGAACCAATTTAGTACATTTCTTTTGTGGCAGAAACCAGAAAAGAGAAAGGACCTGAAGCTCTGCTATGTTTTAGCTGATTGCTCCCTTGTTTCATTATTTAATTGAAAAACTCAATCAGAGAAACTATCTTTCTATTTCCTAATATAAAAAAATGTTGCAAAAAAAAACCCTAGTATGAAAAACTTAGGAAAATTACAGTCAGATCATATGATGCTTAGTGGAGCATTATAAACAATGCCTGTGTGAAGATGGTCTCCAAATTCAATACATTTGACTGTACTTAACGATCATTAGGGACTAGTCTAATTCACGGAGCAAAGCGTACTACTTGTAGATATTTGTAAGCAAAGAAACAAGCTTCTAAGAATCCAGCTGGATAATACATTGCAAGTTCTCCTCAATTTGGTTTCACTCATGCTTTGGACTTATTTATTGATTTGGGTTTATAGAAGACAGCTCTTATGCTGCTTTACCCCCCAGTAAGCTCTCATTCAACATTACACACAATGTGCATTGTAAGCATATGGATATACAGTCAACTATTGAAGTAGGCTGCCACATAAAGTGGTAAGTTGTTTGCTGCAGCATTAAGGTTAGGCTGGTTAGTTAGCTATAAGAGATGCTCTAACGCAGGGGTGTCAAACTGAAGGCCCATGGGCCGGATCTGGCTTCCTTGGAAACAATGAAGGACTGACTCACGGTGCCTCTGCCAAAACAGCAGCCCTCTTGAGCTCCATTTTCACTGGCAGAGGGTTGCAGGAGGCTATCACGGCCAAAATAGAGCTCGAGAGCCCATTTTTGCTGGCAGAATCCTCAGGCATCACAGGTGCCCCCAACATGAGTGATTTCAAGCTGGCCACACCCATGCCAGCCGCCCAAGGCCAAAAACAACTCTGATGCGGCCCTCAATGAAGTCAAATTTGACACCCCTACTCTATTGGATTGCGCGCTGAACAGAAGTTGGACTAAATGACATCTACAGTAGGAAACATCCAACTCACTGATCCTACTTATATGGCAATTATGTTGGCAAGTATGACCTGTAGCAACCTTGTGGTATTATAAAGATAGAAAATCTTAATTTTTGTGAACTAAAATCAACACATTAGAACAGAGATTCTCAAGGTATCCACTGAATCTGCCTCAGTCTCTTCACATATACCTCACTTACTGCCTTAGAGCTGCCTTACCACATTAACTGACAAGTCAGCTGACTAGAACGGAGCCTATCTTGCCACCCATTTTCCCACCTGCCACTGTATCCAAATTCATCTAATACCAATATGTTTGTATTTTGTCACAGCCATGCCAACACCAGTTTTTTGACACCAGTATGTCCACTGGCGCAACCGAAGCTCACTTTTACCTCAAGCATTCTCAGGCTGTTCTGCACAAACCAGAACATCTAATGCAAAGACTACAGGGGTTCCTCGACTTACAACCCCAATTGACCCCCAAATTTCTGTTGCTGAGTGAGACATTTGTTAAATGAATTTTGCCCCATTTTACGACCTTTCTTGCCACAGTTGTTAAGTGAATCACTGCAGTTGTTAAGAACATGGTTGCGAAGTGAATTCCCATTGACTTTGCTTGTCAGAAGGGCGCAAAAAGCAATCACATGACCCTGGAACCCTGCAACCATCATAAAAATGAGTTAGTTGCCAAACGTCTGAATTTTTGATCATGGGGAATGTGGCAATGGTCATAAGTGTGGGAAATGGTCATAAGTCTCTTTGAATGGTCACAAAACCAGTTTGTAACTTTGAATGGTCACAAAACAAACTGTTGTAAGTCAAGGGCTAGCTGTACTTTGCGTTCCCACTAATTAGGAGGAAAATGTAATTCTGCATGCAAAGTGAGAAGGCAGATACATTTGGAAAGGATTTTTAAATTGCTTTTCTTTTCTCCATTCCTTATTTCAGCCGATCTTGTCCTTGACAAAAGAATTGTCTTCGTTGCTGCTCCTCTACTTTTCCCAACCTCCGAGTTAACTCTCCCATAAAGGAGACTATAAATAATACGAACAAGATTAAATAACTATCACTTTAACATTTCTTTAAAAATAATCTCCCTTATTCTCCACAGCCAAAAACTGCCTTTTTTTTAATGTGCTCAGAGTAATTTGCAGCTAAATAAGAGAGGCATTGATTATGGTGATATTATTTATTTAGAGGTTGGTGTTTGACTTAGGAGGTTTTGTTGATTCTTGATAATTTGCCAGATCCAATTGATGATTGTTAAAATGTATTTGGACAATGTCCCTGCTTTTAATTTGAAATTAAACACTCTAGAGAATTTATCAATGCATTTAAGAGACATCACTATCTTTCATCTACAGTTCTCAATTCACTATCATATTTTAAATAGGTTGATTTCTCAACCCACTCTGCCCTTCATTAAGAATAGAAATTCAGCCAAACATAGGTTCTTTCCAGGTAGTATAATTACTAAGGAGATGCCTTGTGAACTTTAAAAAGTATTATGCAAGTGCTGAGAATTAATCTTTTTATACTGAAATAATTCTCAAACAAGCACCTAACAAATATATTACCTTTTTTTGGAGAAAACATATTAAGAATACTTTGCAAAGTTTTTGCACTTATAAAAATGTTTTAACTTAATGTTTCAGTTTAAAGTAATTTAATGGATTGCTACAGATAGGTCTTGATCAGTGCAGTTGCTATAGCCCACAAAATGATGACATTGTTTAAATTTGCACTACTCATAATTATATTTCTATGGAAAATAGGAATGAAATTTTAAAAAGTGTTTTGAATGTTTATTAGTGAAATAGAACAGTAAACTATTACAAGATAAAATGTACTTAAAATTAATTTTATTTTTTACAAGACATAGAGTAACTATAGAAAGCAAAATAACATTCTAAATATCATTACTATCATGGAGATAAACAGATATCTCATACTTAAATAGTTAAAAAGGACAGGCTTAAGGATAAAACTATATCCAAAGCATTTCTATATTCTGTTGTAGTTCCTTAAATTGAACCTCTTCGTTTTTGTCCAATGGAATCCCTTTTCTCTCCATTCTGAATACACAACAAATTGGGGTGTTTAAAACCGCAACAACTGCACACTCACTAGGCTCAAATGCACACATGCTAGCCTTCCATTGACTGAGTTTTGACTCACATTAAATGTGACCTGATATCAATGTATAATTTATATTAAATTGAGTATTGAACAATTCATACTTGCAGAAATTGTGACCTTCCTGTATACACAAATATTTTAAAAACCCACTGCACTCTCCTGTATCATGAGATTCTGTACTGGTATGGGGATGATCTGTCAGGCCTAGCTGAATTATACTGATTCTAAATATCACTATGTGCCATTCTCCATATTGTCCCAGAGACCCAATCTGGTGTAGTAGTTAAAGCATCAGGCTAGAAACCAGCAAATGGTAAATTCTAGTCTCAGCTTACGCAAAACGCTACCTGGGTGGCCTTGGGCCAGTCTCTCTCTCTCAGCCCTAGGAAGCAGGCAATGGCAAACCTGAAAACGTTGCCAAGAAAACTGAAGGAACTTGTCCAGGCAGTCATCAGGAGCGAACACTGAAAGCACATCTTCAAAAAAAAGAAAAAAACATTCCTAACCCTGCAGTTGGTTGGCCTGATCCCAAAACACTGAATGGCTGGCCTAAAGACCTGAAAAGACAAAAAGCAGAATTCACAGCGACCTGGAAGGAAAAATTTAGAGGGGTGGGGGATGGAAAAGAGATCCAAAAAAGGAGTTTTACAGATGAAAGCAAAGGTAGGAATAAACTTTACAAGGATCTCTTTACAAGGTAGGGAAAGCTGAAATGTATACGCAGAGTTGAAAAACAAAAACCTAGCCAGACAGTCCTGAAACTTATAAAATCAGAACCACACAATATACATACAGTAAGCCATGAGACCTCAGGCCAGAATGAAGACAGAGCATCTCCCAGCTGATGTTCACTTGACAGGGAATTCAATTTTTTATATACTTAAGGTATCCTTATGTGTTGTGGAGTGACCTTGATCAGATTTTACCATGTGCCAAAGCCTAGAGGAGCTATGGATGGCTAGTACAGCCACACCTTGATCTCATGTTCCTGGCAACAAGTAGGGACTGGAGACAGGGTAGTACATAACGGATTAAGCAAAGGCCTTGAAACCAACCCAGCCCATTCAAAGCCATAGGCATTATGCATCTGCCACAGGCATTTTAGGAGGATTATTCACTGCAGCACTTTGTCACGACATCATGGAAAAGAACTCTAGGGCTACCAAAATAAAAAATAAAAATCAGATTGTTTTTGCTATAGACCTCTGATGCGCCACGAGTTTTCCTCTTTGTTTGTGGATAAAGGAGAGTGTTGTCCTGCCTCTTTTCTGGATCTGCCTGCCCTTGTCAGTGCATTTTCTCCAATCCAGGTACACCTTTTATCTTCTCAACAATAGGTGACCTTTTCTGACTTGGAGGGAAACAATGGAGTGGATTTCACTGCCGCATTTCTATACAGTATAAGATTCACTTTTCGTCTGCTGGGAAGGAGTTTTAAACATGGATGAATGAAAGAATGAATGAATGTGGTTTTTCTCGTTGTGCGTTGCAACAGGTGTGGCAAGTTCATTAGAGTCCTTAAGTGCTGAATGGGTCTCCCCCACAAATGCTCTGATTTGTAGTTAAGCACTTGTGTAGGCCCTCTTGGGCTACTCAGGATTGTTCATGTTGGAGCTGAGAGGAGATGGTTGAGTCCAGTGGATGAACCCCATCAGGCACAGCATTGAGGCTAAATCAAGCCTTTTCAATGCCATCCCATTTATAACCAGTGAAAGAAATTCAGATATTCCTTCAGCACTTCTGACAATTGTTTGCCTCATCCAAGAAGCTCTTCCTTATTCTACTACCACAGTCTACATGAACAATATTCATCTCAGTCTGGGGTTACTTAAGAACTTTAACATTAAACAGTTTGGCTTTTTGTTTTTACCACACTTTAGCCTTTTTCAGAAAAGAGCAATGTAGGCAATATATAGTAAACAAATAAATAAATTGGGAGTGTATTGGACTGTAAACCCTGAAGGCAGCAGATTTTTAAATTTGATTTTTTTTTACTGAATTCCTTTGAGTAGGTTTTCTTGGAAAGGCACAGTTAAACTTTTTAAAGATCTCAATTTCACTTAGGGTGTGTGGGTGTGTGTTTGAGGAAGAAGTTCATGGCATTAGCCTAAAGTCAAATATTGTCTTTACTCTTAATTGGATTTGTGATGTCACATTGATCCAGAGATGATTGACTATATAACAATATTGTGAAATGATAATGCACACTATGTAGTTTATGACTGATTCCATAAAAAAGAAGAAAAAAGGCAGAAAACCATTAAATAAGGAAAGAAAATATAATCTGATTTAACTTCAGTTCTAACATACTTACAGCAGAGGCTGGATGTAAATTGTTGATAGCATAGTTGATTAACTTCAAGAAAGTTATTTGAAATGTTTGAAAATGCCTTGTATACTTTGATCAGCCTTCCAGCACTGGAGGAAGACACTAAAAATAAATAGAGGAAGATTTGTTTACTTAATAGGTCTTTTATTTATTTATTTTATTTTTTATTTGTCAATTGCTTACAAGATAATAGGTATAAGTAAAAACATAGTTATGAATACATGGATTCATATAAGAAAAATTAAAAAAATCTAAAAGAAACAATAGGACAGGGACGGTAGGCATATTGGTGAACTTATGCACACCCACTACAGACCTCTTAGGAAAGGGGTGAGGTCAACAGTAGACAGTCTAAAGTTAAAGTTTTTGGGGTTGGGGGAAAAAACCAGAGAGTCAGGTAGAGTATTCCAGACATTGACCACTCTGTTGCTGAAGTCGTATTTCCTGCAATCAAGTTTGGTGCGATTAATCTTAAGTTTGAATCTATTGTTTGCTCTTGTGTTGTTATGGTTGAAGCTGAAGTATTCATTGACTGGTAGGACCTTGCCTGAGCTGAGCTAGCTGCTTCAAATATAGTGGTACCTTGGTACTCAACTACTTTGAAACTAGTCGAATTTGGTACTCAATGCATTTTGATGCAAAAATTTTGCCCCACTACTCATCATTTGTTTGGTACTCAACACACAAGTTAGAACTTGTCAGTGCCAGCTGCATTGTGACTCACTACATCATTCCTTATGGGAAAAAATTGGTACTCATCGTTTTTGGTACTCATCGCACCTTAACAATGAGTACGGAAATACCACTGTAGCTTATATCAGTTTTCAAAAGTCTGCTTTTTTTAGCATAGTATTAATAAGATACGAGGGATAAAGATGTCAGATCCATGTATCTGTCATATCTTCAGTGGAAAAAGAAAACGGGGGGAGGCTGATAAAGAAATCCTTTCTTGATGTAACCTGAATATATTTAATCTTATATTGAATTTTTATAACCCACACATGATACAATGGAGGGAGAAAAGCCAGATGGCCGGAACCTATCACCTCTGGGAGAGACAGCCAGGAGATGAAGAGACCATAAAAATTCCACAGTGAGATGTGTCCTGGGAAACTCTGAAAAAGATCGTTCTAAAAAGGGGGTGGGGGAGAAATTAGGTATGTCCTGGGAAACTGTGAAAAAGATCGTTCCTTACAAAAGGGGTGGGGAGGAATTAACATGCTGGCTTTTGTTTCACTAAATACACATCGAGATATGGGGAGGGGTTCTAAACTCCCTTATGTATCCCTGTATGCCTGAGAGCCTCAGACGCTGCTTTGAACTCCTACATGAATTGTCTCATCTCAATAAAGGATTCCTTTTTGATATGTCTTGATACGTTTTCAGAAGTTCATTCTAGTTGAGTGAATGGGAAAAGTTCTGTAGTCTGACAAAAATACAGCAACCATACCAAACAATCATACATACAGAGACAGATAGACAGAGACAAGAAGAACACACACTGATACTATTTAGCAGTGATCATCCACCAATTTTTTTTCTGAAGAGGAAATCCCCAGATCACTAAATAAAATGTGTCTATAACAATAAAAGAGGCCTATTCTCATTTGCATTTATATTTGCATTTATCTATACAGAGTTATATACAGTAAGAGCATGCAAAGCAGAGGTGGTATTTAGCAGGTTCTGACCAGTTCTGGAGAACCAGAAATTTTGAGTAGTTCGGAGAACTGGAAAAATCCCACCTCTGACTGGAGTTTTTACAGTATCCTTCCCCTGCCATGCCCACCAAGCCACACCCACAGAACCGGTAGTAAAAAAATTTGAATCCCGCCATTGATGCAAAGGGCCAGAAGCAAACACTTTTGGTTGTTCTGAAGAAACAAGAATGTCAGAAGGGGTCTTGTCAACTCTTATGTCAACAAAAGTTGTTTCAGGTAAAAGACTCACTTGTCTATTTTCAATTACAACACTGATTTCAAGTATCTTTCCCTTAGTGCAATCCTTCCTGTCACATTTTCCTCCTGATTACAGGTGGCTTTGTGTGTTTCCAACAATGAAAGCACAGCTTTGCTTAAAAAAAAAAAGAAAAAAGCACACATCATCTCCAGCAATTCTTCAAAGTAAATCTACACCTTGGTTTGGCTTGTGAGCAAAATTGCTCCCATCTCCATCCCACTTATCAACAAGAGATTTTGAGAACCTTTGCAGAAACATGAATCACTGACCATGTTCAGCATGACTGAAAACCACTGCAACAACATTTATTCCTCCACCATTCCTGTTTAATCCAACTATGGTGTAAATACAACACAAGCTAAGGAAAGGTGTAGGAATCACTGATAGACATGTATGGACAGCGTATAAGAGCTGCTGTGTCTCACAGATGTAAAACCAGTAGGGAATTATTTCCGGATATAAATTCCAGCTTCATAGGAGGGAATTTCCTGTGATTCCAATGCAATTTACATTCCTGCTATGATCCAGAAAATTATCAATTATCCCTCTTGTATTGATTTATTGATACTGTTTTAAAAACCCTGCAATCCTGCAAGTGAACTTAATCTCACACCCACTTTAGTCTCAGCCCATAGTTTAATTTAGTTTACTTTATTTTCATTGCACCTCGTACAATGAAATCAAACACCGTCTTCAGTGTACATCATGACCATGACCATGAAAATTAACACAAACACACATCCTTCACCCTTCACACATTGAACCAGAAACCCCCAACACCACACCAGTACTGCACTATACAGCAGAATTCAAAAGAGCTACTGTCCTGGGATAAGAAGCTGTTTTTCAGCCTATTTGTCCTTGTTGTTATTATTCTGTACCGTCTGCCAGATGGTAACAGTTCAAAAAAAGGGTGCCCAGGGTGAGATGATCTTTGAGAATCTTCTGCATATTATTCTCTGGATGGTATAAAGCAGAAAGAGTAACTCCACAAAACATCCATAACAAAGTCTTTTTTATTGGTTCATCAGGTATCCTCATAACTCACATTTGTGACAAAGTTCTTCTTAATGTCCAATCCTTTGTATATCCGTCTTGTAGTATAGAAAGATTAAAAGGTCTCAACCCCATGATGATTGAAGCCTGGTATGAAATGGTGGTTTCAGGCAAGAGTGAGGGAGCCTCCCCCAACCCAACAAGGGTCACTATAGTGACCAATCAGGACTACAGATGTGGTCACGTGACATGGACTACATTTCCCAGGATACCTTTAACTACATTTACCATGATGCATTCCCTTAAGGGGACAGCTCACAATTCCTAAGTAAGTATCCCAAATCCCATTAACTCTAAACTGTCTGGACAGCACAGAGAATGTTTTGAACTTTCTTAAGGCAATAGGAGCTATAAAGCTCTTCCAGGGGAGAGGGCAACCAATGAGCCTCTGGGCAATGATGTTAACTCTCTGGAGTGCTTTCCTATCTGACACTGTGCAATTGGCAAACCATATAGAGATGCAGTAAGTGCATAGGTGCAGTAAGTGCAGTAGGTGAGCATAGTTGAGCAATGAAAGGTGTGCATTTGTAAACAAAAATAAAAATGGGAAGATGACAGAGAATAAAAGGCAATAGAATGCAAATAACCAGCTTTGCCTGTAATGACTCATAGCACAGGAAGTACACCAGACTGATCAATAAATCTATGGCTATTTTTCAGTAGATTTAGAAGGGTTTTAATTTCATCTGATAGATGCCTAACAACTCAGAAGCTTTACTCTCCCTAACTGTGAAAAGGAAATTTTGAAGCAAAAACAGAGTGGCTATTTGTTGAGAAGAGTCATGAGCGCCCCTGATCCCATATGCCTGGCTGACTATTTGATCGTAGTCATTCAGGCTCTTTACATTGCAATGGTAAGGTTTTATGTGAATGGAAGTTGCGGTGAACCTGAAGCCCCAATTCGGTAGTCTCCTTATGACAAGTGTGCCCTACTTGTACCACTTTTGTAGACTTGGGCTTTCACTGATAAACCTGAAAAGCCTAATCAAACAAAGGCGATTCCAGAAGCTGGGTATTTTTGCCCATTCCTATTTACTGTGACTTGGAGAGGAGTACTAAGATCCAGAAATGCATTCCAGGGAGTTAACAATTCCAGTACAAAACTCCAATGTCGCAAACAGCAAATTAGAAATCTTTTCTTTGAAGCTGTGGCACAGCCAGCCAGAAGAAAGTCAATATGGCTGCCCAAGGAGGAAAGGTCTTGAGAACATAGCAGCACACCAATCATGGTAGATCAATGTCCTACCACATGCCATCATGCAGAGGCAGCTTTTTCAGTGGCTGCTGCTTGTTTATTATAATTTAATACAGCCACCCACTCCAGATGACTCTGGACAGCTGTTAACACCAGAGTGAGGCCTCACAACCACATGACTTAGGAATTATGATGCTTACTTCACAGCTTGGAAATTACTCATTTTTTTTCACTTTTTCACTCTAAAGTGTGATTATACTATCCATGCCATTAAAATGAGTTAATGGTAACATGTTGGGAAAAAGAGATGCATTTTTGCCCATTTCCTAAGGTCTGCAGCACTTTGGGACAAGAAAGTGTTTAAACCTTGCCTTTTACTCCTTGTTCTCAAGATTTTGAGGCCGACAGAAGCAAAGATTCCAATGGATCATCTTAAACCTCTTTTGCAGAATTAGGCAATGGAAAAAATGAAAACACGTGCCCAGTGGCTTTGTTGCCCAGAAGTATGCTTCCTGAATTAATATCTGTGGTTGACCTCAACCCCTGATGATTTAGGTACCAGGCTTATGGATAGACAGGAAGAGCTGTTGGAACAAACTTCAGTCACATTTTATTTTCCTCCCCACATTTTTTAACAATCTTGCATCAGGAAGTTATTGGAAAGTCTGACCTTGTATTATTTTGTAAATCTTCAGTTGACCTGACAATGGAAGTGCTTCAGGAAGGAAGTTGGGTTTCATTCTGGTGATCAATGAGGCTGCTTTTAACAGCCCCACAACAGTAACAAAAGTTTATTCTTTGCAGACGGCAGGCAACAAATAGTTGGGGTGGATGGAAGAGACTCTCCAAGGATCTTCTGTTTGTTTTGAAGGGTAGCAACTCTTTTTCATCTGCCTGGGCATGGCTGCTTCTACATATGGAAATAAAAAGATAAATCAAAAAATACTGTACTCAATTATCTCCCCACAAAGGGATCTGAATCATTAAATTGGTGCTTCTTGGTCTTCCTTCTGTTTGGGGGAAATGTGATGCCTCATATGAAACAGGTTCATTTCAAAAAGAATAAAATAACAAAAGACAAAGACCAGAATAAGTGTCCCATTGCATTCTCTGCAGGCCCAGCTGTAACCCATAGCTCTCCCTCTCAGGGTGCGTATAACCAACAGCCTTCCTCTTCTCCTGAAGTGTTCCAGTTAGGTAAACAAATGGTACTTAACTGCTTAAAAGCTGAACATAACTCAGCCAGGTATGCAGAGATGATGGATGAGGAACAACAGCTGCCCAGAAGCAAAGTCAAGATTGCTTATAATACTTACTGCAAATATGGCAGTCCATAATAGTGTTGTTTCAACAAAGGACTCTGAGGGACAGGCAAGATGCAAAAAAATAAGAATGACAGAAACAAATAGAATTAGAAAAATTAAACAGTCCTTTATAGCATACTGATGGATTCTTCAAAAGCAAGGAAAGGGAATATATTTCAAATATGCATGTATGGATATGGATATATGGATGGATATATGTGTATGTATATATGCATATGTATAATATACACATACATACATACATATATACATACGACTGTCTAGATAAAATAAAATTCATTTGGGGTGAATTCTCCTTGCTTATTGATATTGAGCCAACTCTAATGGTGTGGTATCTGCATTTAGATGACATGTCAACTCAGATGCTTACGGAAGTTGAGTCGCTCAAAATAGAAGTATACATTCTTTGTATATATTTAATTCAAAGCACATAGTAATAAGACTTCAGAGAACCAGTCTCCTTGTGCAGAGTTCAAAGTGGTTAAATTTTTAATCACCCTTTGTTGCCATGGCCTGCATATCAAGCCACTAATAAAATCAGTGGTGTAGAAATACTTATGTGGAAAAAAAATTAGCAAGCTATTGGCATCATGATATGTTTTTCTCCAGCCTGTTTCGGGCACTCAGTCTTGGTTTACCATGTTGGTGGGAATTCTGTGGATTACAATCCAAACACATTTGGAGAACACCATCTTGGGAAGGCAACTGTAATATTTTAAGGCCCAATATCGAATAATGTTCTGGATTGTTCTTGTCTCAAATGCATAAACTGCCATTTCCAGAGAATGAAATGCTAAGAAAGCAACAGGATTTAGATGAAGTTAAATGTACAAATTCTAGCCAAGATAGATCACATGTATTAGATAGAATAAGACATTCTATCTTATGGGAATGAAAATCAATATTTGACCTCAAGCAACCTATGAACCTAATACTTTTAATGTACCAGTCAAAAGGAAACTTTCAGGAGCATTTACTTTAGAAATTCTCCCTGTATCTAAACATTTGAACATGCTCTGTGTGATTCTTAAGTCTATTATTCAAACATTACAGTCCTTATTTGACTGAAAAGGAACTTGCCTTATGGTATAATCATAAATTTTTGGTTTATCTAAAAATAAGAATCAGTGTTTCTAAGTCATATAAGCAAATTTTTAAACTAAAAGAAGAGGTTAACTCTTCAGGTTTTAACTCACATTTCACATTAGAGGTTCAAATTTAAAAATTCACATTCAAAAGTTGATTGAGGAAACTGATAAAATAATCCAAAGTATATAATTATTTCTATTTAAATTCTTCTCATATAGATGTTATATGTGTATATATATATATATATATATATATATATATATATATATATATATATATATATATATATATATTTTCATTTATATTTTCAATAGACAACCACTTGGTGGATTGGCAGTTCAAAGGCCACAGAAAGTGACAGTCCTCAGAAATACATGTTGAAAAAAAACCAAATAAAGCATGTTTTAAAACAAACAGTACACACCTCTGAAACAGGGTTTTCCTTTCATCTCTTCTAATATCCTTGAACACTTCTCCAATAGTTACTTATTTATGTTACTCTATGCATCTGTTCAATACCTTTTGTTGTATCACTGTGTTTCCATTTTGTTATTATTAGCAATCACTCAGAAGTCATAAATCCAACATGAGGATATATGAAATCACAAACCTGCCACATTCAACAATATGGCGGCAATAGGAAATAAATTCAGAGTAAAATCAATCATCGTTGTCATAATTCTGAGGAAGCATTGTGAAAAAAGAGATGCAAACACTTGTACACGTGGTCATGGCTGTTTCACCTCTCTTAAACAGTAATGTAAAAAATAATATAGTGGCAGAAGTATCTGTGAGCATTATTAGTATTTAGTTGACCTAAAATATAAAAACATACTGCCTTAAGGTTTAGAATATTATTATATACATATATGAGTGACACTTTAGGCAAACTTTCTAGCATACATGATAACATCTGATATCAGGGACTAAGTTAAACTGTCTAAAATATCAGTTGGTTGTTCCAGTTCAAGTCTGAAATATCTCAGCTCTGCTATCATCATCGTAAAAACACCATTAACATCAATATTTCATAATCCAAATATAAAACCAGTCTTAGGTCTCAGGCATCTCCAATACAAAATGCAAAGGAAATCCAATATGTTTATTTGAAATATGTGTCACCTATTCTGAGATCTTACATTCAGACATGCCATTACTTTGTGGGTGGCTCCATTCTTTTACATGTCCTTCCATTGTTCGTGATGTCAAATACATGACATGGAATTGACTCAGAGCAAACAATGCTGAAATGTTGATCCATTTTTACACATAATTATCAGACATCTTCCAGCAGTGCTTGCAATATTCTCATCCATTTACAGCTAATCCTCCTCTGCATTTGCAATTTACCAAATGCTGCTCCTGTGAGAAAACTTTTTTAAAAATGCAAATACCTTACCAGTAGAAAAAAAGGGCTTTTATTCTTTCTTTCCTAGGTAGGTAAAACAAGGAAATAACCAGTCTGATAATTAAGAAGCAAACATTTCAATGCTGAAAAGAAATGAAGAATAGCAATATATGATAAATATTGGATATAGTTATATGAGACTAAGGTACAGTGAAGCCAATGCCAAATAAAAAATTGGAACAGACAGTAACTAAATAATTAATAAAGAGCCCAATTCTTTCAGTCTCACTGTGACATACAAAAAATAGGAAATTCCGAAAAATTTCGTCTCCAGGCCAGGGATCAGATATGGATGGAATGCATGCCGATTGTGACATACAGAACAGTGTGAGAGTTTTACATGTCAATTCAAGGGTTCTCAATCTTGACAACTTTTAGCAGTATGGACTTCAACTTTTAGGATTCCCCAGCCAACAATCTCCAGGAGTGCTTCTTGTATATTAACTCCAATTTTGATGGGTACCCATAGGAAAAATTATAGCGAAAGTTGAAGTCCCTGATGTTTTGCAGGCTTTGATACTCTGATCAAATGCATATATCCACCTCCCCGCATTTGCTTCCATAGGAATATATCTTTATAAAAGTCCATTTCAAAATATGGTTCCCAAGTAACTGAATATTAGCTACTGCAGTATAATGGTCACGGTATTGGACAAGGATCAAATTCAAGTCCACACTCAGTCCTAAACATTTATTGGCCAGTTACAGGGTTTTGGATCAAACAAATATCCATCCATCCATCCATCCATCCATTCCTTTTTAATGCAAACAACATAAAGCAAAGCCCCGAAAAAAAATAAGTAATAGTGAGCAAAAGAAATGACAAGAAATAAGATAAAAGAAAATAGAACTAGTTTCAAGTGGTACATAATCTGTATAAATAAATTATTCTTTATAGCGACACTATTTATACCTCTACCCTTGTAAGCCAGCCTTGCTTTCAGTATGCCCATGGACCAATTCATGCACTGCCTTTAGTTCTTTCTTTAGCTTCTCTCTTCTCTTCTTATGACCTCCCTCAAATACTACAACTGTCAATCTTCCTCTCCCTCTTGATCTATTCACTTTTCCCTGGTTTCCTTGGCGATTATATCTTCATTCTTTCTATTTTTGACCAAACTATCACAATATATACTTCTTTTATACTGGTCATCATTTTTGTTTCCAATCCACATTCAATAGAAGATAATAAATAGGTAGCTCAAGGAATTCTTAGTGGTCTTTGAACTTGCAGATGTTTTATTACACAACTTGGTAACATCATCAGCACATCATTAGCACTAATGATGTTACCTACAGTAGTTGGATAATGAAACATCTGCAAGCAAACAACCAAGCTCAGAAAGCACCAAAAATCCCACAATCCACATTCATTCACAATCCATTCATCCTTGACTCTTCCCCCTTTCTTGTTTTATCACATGCATTTCCTATGTCCTCGTTGCTATAATTTAGTGTTGCTTTTTCTGGCCTATGGTATTTTTCATCCATCTAATAAAAGAGGCCAGAAGTATGCTCTTAAGCACAATAATGTTCACTTATTTCCACCCAGAAACAGACCTTTCTACATCTTCATGTTTTGCCACCAATTTCCCCACTTTTAATAAACATTTTCCAACAGGGTCTCAAACCTGTAACTTGCAGGTCAAGGGGAGGGGGGAGGAGCACCACCTAACATTTATTGCCGCCAGCTGTGACTCCCACAGCTGATATCTGGTACCCTTTATTTTTGAGTGACTTTTGTACATATAAAAACCCTTCAGCATTGTGGCTTTCAAGCATATGAACTGTCCTCAAATGACTTTTGACACAATTTGCGTATGAGTCCTCTCTTTTATGAGGCACACAAATTCACCTCTATGCTGTAATGTTTCACCGCTGATGTGTAACTTGCAATCCTTTGCTCTATTTTCCTTGTCAGGTTTAGCTACCTTGGTCTTCAGTGCTC
The DNA here is from genome assembly GCF_049901715.1 of Pseudonaja textilis. Lineage (NCBI taxonomy): Eukaryota > Metazoa > Chordata > Lepidosauria > Squamata > Elapidae > Pseudonaja > Pseudonaja textilis. Next base: position 164,339,207 of record NC_141991.1, on the reverse strand, counting down.
AGATCTCTACACTTTGTTGCATCCTTCAGTCCAAGTAACATAAAATATTTTGCTTTATGAATATAGCTTCACAATTTAACCAAATCCTGGGAAAAAAATAATAAATGCAGATGCACCCATTTAATATGCCAATAGGTGGCCCTTGGTATATGAGGTCATTTTGCAGTAATATAATCATAATTCCCTCCCCCCCCATATTGTACAGTAGAAAATATTTTCTTTTCTTGAGCAGAAAGCAACTCTAAGTCTCAACTCTAATCTACCTTTAGCAAAACAGCAGAAAATATAATTGTTTTAAACACTGGTTTTTATTCATTTTTTAAGAGGAGAGCTTAGAATCCTAAAAGGAAAACCACACTTGTCTGAAATGTCTGTGGTGTAAAGGAATAGACTTATTTCAAAATAAGCCAAAATTCCATAGAAGAGGTCTATAACCTTTAATTTCTAATGATCAGGAATAACATTGTAATCCTTTACAAGTCTACTTAAAACTAAAAAGTGAGTTTGTATCCTAAGAGCACAGAATACATTTCCTTCCCTGAATGCTATGTAATTCTACTATACTCTTTTTAGCAAGGGATCAGGCCTATATAGGTAGTCTTCAACTTAAACCATTCACTTAGAGACCATTCTAAATTACAACAGCACTGGAAAAAAGTGAGTTTTGAACATTTTTCACAGTTACAACCATTGAGGCTGTCGACACTGTGGACACATGATCAAACTTTGGAGGCTTAGCAACTGGCATGTATTTATGACAGTTTCAGTGTCCCAGGGTCATGTGACTTTCTCAGTAGTGGGATTCAGCCGGCTCACACCAGTTCATGTGAACCAGTTGTTAAATTACCCATTCCCGCTATAAAAGTGGATCCTGGGCTCTGTGCTGCACTGCAATGGAGAAACAAGCAACAGAGCGGCCGGCGTGAGGGAATGAGGAGGCCACTTTCCCTCTTTCTTTTCCCTGATCCTCCTCCTTCCCTCATGCTGGCTGCGCCATTTCCCATTTCTGCACTGCAGTGCAGTGCCCAGGATCCACTTTGATAGCAGGGAGGGGAGTAATTTAACAACTGGTTCTCCCAAGGTCAGTTTGGCTGTGGAGGGAGGCTCATCCCACATGTGCGGTGGAATTGGAAGATGGGGATGGGCCATACCTCCCATGACAGTCAACCTGACCCTGGGCGAATCGGTTGTTGAATTATTTGAATCCCACTAATGGACCTTCTGTCAAGTGAAGTCAGTGGGGAAGCCAGATTCACTTAAAAACCATGTAATTAATTTAATAACTGCAATGATTCACTTAACAACTATGGCAAAACGGTTGCAAAATGGGGCAAAATTCACTTAACAACTGCTTTGGCTTAGCCACAGAAATTTTGGGGTCAATTGTGGTCATAAGTCCATGGCTAGCTGTATTATCTGAATGGTTTTCTTTTGAGAACATGAGGATGCTTGGAGCATCTAATCTGTTCTGCAGCCTTGTTGTTATTATATCAATAATGGCTTTTCAAATGACCACAACTTTAGGTTTGTACTTTATAATTAACTGCTTGCTTCTCTTTATAGTGTCATGTAAACTTAAGCATAAGCTATTATTCAAGTTTTGCACACTCGTGGTAATCCCTAGATTTGAAAGCTTTTGAAAACTCAGAAGTAAAAAAGGAAGTGGCAAGAAAAACTCCAATCAGCCCAGTAACTATTGTTGAGTCACTGGGAGTTGGGTGGCAAGTACAGTAAACATAATATATCATGGTTGGTTGTATAGTCAGTCAGATGTTTAGATTGGATTTCACATTTTTATCCACCTATCTACTATTTCCTAAGAACCTGGGACAACTTGGGACAGGCAGACGTTGTTTGATGGTGTTTGATGGTGTTAAAAGTATTTATTTGGAACAGTTGCATCCAACTGTAGCTAGGATGCCACTGTTCTAAATAAAGCTGACATTTGCAATTGACTGATGGTGATTTTGTCATTGTTGATGGTGTTCAAGTGGTTTGTTCCCAGTTGTCTTGGGAATAGGCTGTAAAAAGAGAATATGGGAGATTTGTACTTTCAGATTTGCAAGATTCTATTAATGTAACTTTACAATAAAGTACAATTAACTCATCAGGTTGTTTCCTGTCTGTTTACCTGGGAGGACGAACACCAATCTTGCAAGCCTGAAAGTACAAACCTCCCACCTTCTCTTTTTGCAGCCTGATCAATTAAGGTGGATCCTTCCTAAATTTCCTTCTCTGACCACTAATCTGCTGCAGGCTCCTTCCTTTCTGTCTGATCATTCCTTAGGGAACATCTCTTCCTCAAGGTCATGCTCACATACTATTATATTTTGCCAGCATGCAATCCTTTTCCAGAGACCTAAGCCTTTGCATACTATTCCCAAAGTAGGATAATTTGAACCTGGTCATTTGTGCCCTGTGTGTGAACTCTGAAATGATTTGGATGTGATGAATGAGCCAGAATGGGTGAGACCAAGCACAAGTAGCTTATTTCAGGAACTGGGTAGTTTGTTGCCATGTTTGGCTGCTGCCCCCTAAAATAACGCTGTCTATGTCTATAATAAAGATTGGACCTGATTCAATCTGGATTGATTTGCTTGCATTTGATCCATTTGCTTGCTTTCATGGATACAGTGTGCTCAATGCTCAGTATATTACAAATAGTAGCATGCTGCTACGCCTGAAATCTGGCAAGGCATGAATTCAATCAGCTTGTTATTGAAAGGTGCTTTAGCTTTCAAAATTGTCAAGATTGACTTTTCACCCCGTGAAATGAATACACAGAACACCCAAAGAGATCCCCTTCCCTTCCTGTTTTGGCTGGGCTATTTGTATGCACTGGAATATGAGTTGGCTGGAAATGTAGAGAAAACAAAGGAAGGCTACAATCATAACTTAGGGAATTACCAACAAAATCACTACAGTCAATCTTGTTAAGGTTTCATTAACATGCCTTTGCTTTTCTTGTCACACTTTATGTATGCAGGTCCGTGGTGGCACAGACTGGAGGAGCCCTCAGCCAAGAGTGGCTCTCCAGAGCCATACCCATTGAAGGCTTTCCCTTCCTGTCCCCCTGGTTTCACACTTTTGTACTGTGTGAAAATATGTGCATCTGACATTTTGAAATACCTTTAAGTAAATGTTTGACGATGGGGTACCAGATTTCCCATTATTTGTTACTCTAGTTTGATGTTATTTATGGCCTTGTTTTAATTTATATAGTTAATTCCTGGAGTTATGGTGATATTAGAATGAGAGGCAGAGAGGAAGAGGAGGAGAGGAAAGCACAAGAAGGAGAAGGAGAGGGAGAGGAGAGAGATGGCCTGTCTTTTACTATGAACAATTTTTTGCCTCCTTGTGTCCTTATGCCAGGTAATTTTTTACTTCTTGCCAGCACAATGAGCTCATCCGTCCTCACTAGTCAGGTTCTGAGTAATGGGATGCCAATAAGGGAGCTGAACAGCTTTTACAATGGCTTTTTGCACTGGCCACTAGCAGATTTTTGCTTCCTCTTTTTCTGCCATAGTAGCAGTGACTTTGTAGTGCAGCTTGACTCACAGTGTAACCTTCCCTCATCTACCAAAGCCATTGCAGGGGGCAGGGTATTTGATTTTTGGCTCAGAGAAGAACGTTTTGAATGAACAGGAGTCAAAGATCATCTTCAATCGTTACAGAAACTGAAGGAGCTGCATTCTTACATGAAAACTACTGAGTTCCCCTTTATGAATTCTGGCCATAGAAGTACTGATGAACACAGACATGTTCATGGTGGCAGATTCTCCTGAGAAGGCTAAGAAAACATGCCTTGGGTGTGATAGAACTAGGAAAGGTTCATTATTGCTTCTGGAGCTGCTATGACCTCAGCCACGTGACACTGCCTCTGGGCTTCCATGTGAGGCTGTGCCTCACAGCTCCCAATCATTCCATTCAGACACGCCCTCTCTCTCACTTTAATTTTGGTGAAGGCATCGTCTCCAGCCAACAGTAGTCTTGCACTAGTGCCACTGCACCTTTCGACCTCCCCAAAGTCACATCTCAAAGTCATAAAATGGCTTGATCACATACTGTCTAAGAGGATATGCACTGTCCCCATTGATAAGCAGTGGATGCTTGTGGGGCTTTCAGGGAGAAATTGACCAGAGTCCATAACTGAATGGACTGCAGTTTCCCTCATAGCTAATGATGAATTCAACTGTACCCCATTTCAGTGTCAATGAAGCATCCATTCTGATCCACCATATTCTGGAGTAGCAGAATAATGAATTCTATTCACTGGATGCAATACTGTAGGAGACCATTACAGCATATTTTTACTTGAAGTCAAAAGAGTCATCAAACTATATGTACCAATAATAACTCCCCAAACCAGAAAAAGCAAATTACCCAAAACAATAAGGAAGCTTCAATCCAAAAAGAAATCACTTTGGTGGAAAAACAAATCTGGTCACGTTGCTAACTTCAAAAGCCAATACAAAAAATTATGTCACCAGATAAAAACTGAATGCACCAATTATCACATTAAACAAGAAGAAAACTTTCTACGCACCAATTCCACCCATGCTTTCTACAATTTTGTAAACAACAAACTAAAAGACTCAAGGTTCATCCCACCCCTGAAAGGACCTAATGGTTAAGATTGCAATGATGACACTATTAAAGCCAACCTCTTTAACACATTCTTTGGCTCAGTATTTGTAAACAGCAATGGATCATGCCCAGTATTTCCTAGTCAAACCACAGACAACTACAATGATCTAATACATATCGATTTTACAGAGGACAATGTTGAAAAAGCACTACGCAATCTAAAACCATCTCTATCTATTGGACCAGACAGAATATGTGCCTACTTCTTATAAAAGCTATCCACTGCCATAGCAGAACATCTAAGCATAATCTTTGAAAAATCTTCCAGGACCAGCTCCTTGCCTAACCTATGATCACAAGCCACGGTCATCCCCATCTTCAAAAAGGACAACCCAGCCTAGCTGAAAATTACAGACCAATCTCTTTATGCTGCGTCACCTGTAAACTCATGGAATCAATTATTAACCAATCCATCATCCTCCACTTAGAAACAAACAACCTACTCTCTAATAAACAATTTGGTTTTAGGAAAAAAACTATCCTGTAATCTGCAACTCTTACACTGTAAAAACATATGGACTACACAACTCGATCAGGGCAAAGCAATAGATGCAATCTACATAGACTTCTGTAAAGCCTTTGATTCAGTGGTACACAACAAACTACTCCTAAAACTAAAATCTTATGGTATCTCCAGACACCTGCATAACTGGATAGAAGCATTCCTGTTAAACAGACAACAAATGCTCAAAATTGGGAGCGTCCTATCAAATTCTGTACCTGTCAACACTGGTGTCCCCCAAGGCAGTGTTCTAGGACCAACTCTTTTCATACTCTACATAAATGACCTCTGTGATCATATTCTTTTCGCTGATGATGTAAAGCTATTCAACACCACAGACAATACTGCTCCCCTTCAAAAAGACTTTGACTATGTATCAGAATGGTCAAACAAATGGCAACTTCAAATCTCAACAAATCAATGCTCTGTCCTACATATTGGCAAAAAAAAATCAGAAAATAAAATACAGGCTGAATAGCCAAGACCTTGTTGATGATCCAAACTCTGTCAAGGATCTTGGAGTACTCATCTCAAATGACCTAAGTGCTAGAGCCCACTGTAACTACATAGCCAAAAAGGCATTAAGAATTGTTAACCTAATCTTACGTAGCTTTTTCTCTGGTAATATTACACTACTAACTAGAGCATACAAAACATTTGCTAGACCAATACTCAAATACATCTCATCAGTCTGGAACCCACATTATGTATCTGATATTAACACAGTTGAAAAGTCCAGAAATATTTCGCAAGAAGAGTTCTCCACTCCTCTACTCATTGCAGAATACCTTATGCCACCAGACTCAAAATTCTAGACCTAGAAAACCTAGAATTACGCTGCCTTTGGTCCGATCTAAGTATAGTATATAAAATCATACATTGCAATGTCCTGTCAATGAATACTTCAACCATAATAACACAAGAGCAAACAATAGATTCAAACTCAAGGTTAATCGCACCAAACTTGATTGCAGGAAATACGACTTCAGCAACAGAGTGGTCAATGTCTGCAATAGTCTACCTGACTCTGTGATTTCTTCTCCAAACCCCAAAAACTTCAACCTTAAACTGTCTACTATTGACCTCACCCCTTTCCTAAGAGGTCTGTAGGGGGCATGCATAAGTGCACCAACGTGCCTACCGTCCCTGTCCTATTGTTTCTTTTATTTTTTATTTTTTTATACGTATCCATGTATTCATAACTATGTTTTTACTTATACCTATTATCTTGTAAGCAATTGACAAAATAAATAAATAAATAAAATAAAATAAAATAAATTCCAAGGTATGTCCTTGCTACTTCAGAAAAATGGATTCGTCTGTATTGGGCATTATTTTGAGGAGATATTCTCCAGATTACATTGCCAAGTGACTCTTTCAATAGCAACAATTAAAACTGGTAGAATTTCCTTCCACCAATGCTGCCAGTCCTGCCTTCCCTTGGTCTTTGGTTCATTGGATCGTGGTGAGATGGGTAGCTAAGTAAGTAAGGAAGTAAGATGAGAAGCTCAAATCCCCAACATATTCCCTATGAATATGTGACTGTGAAAATAATAAGTGACTGTAAAAAATATTCCACAGTAGAAAGCTTAAGTACTTTCTGCAGTTCCTGAGGCAAGCCGCAGTCTCCAATAGATCATACTCAATCTACAGAGAAACTTCTACCATGATGGGGATTCTTTTTAAAAACCAACTGATGAGCAATTTCCCTGCATGGTGACTTTGTTGTGAGCCATCATTGAGTAATAGCCACACTTTCTTTCTACGAGATTGCAATGGCATAACATTGGGTTTTGCAAAGCAAGTCTCCATCTCAGAGAGGGTATCATGCAACATCGTGAAATTAGCAACCTACCATTCATCATCTCCAACAGTCAATACAGTCAAGGCAGTGGGGACTGGCTCTCTGCTGATAGGGGTATGCCTCCGTAACCAAGTCCTCCTTAGGGACTCAATAGTCCAAATGAGCCAGGAGAAAACAAAGTGCACATCACATCCGGGTTTCCCTCTTCCTCCTTGCCATTTTGGTTTCCTTCCCAAGTGGAAATAGACAGTCTGGAAACCTACCCTGTTTCTCCAACAATACGGCCTCCCCCAATAGGAATGTTTTATAGGCATGAAATGAAATTAAGCCCCTCCCCCAAAATTAAGGCCTATATTAAAACATGCAAAATGGGGGGGGGGGCTTGCTGTTAGGAAGTACTTTTGTTGCACACCCGGATACGGTACTGCCTGTGTTGACCCCGATATGAAGTGCCCCACCAACGCCGAGGTCAACATCCAAGCCATCGCCGCCCGCCCGAAGATGCAAAGGGGGGGGAATTAAGTCACCCCCCAAAAGATGGCCTAGCCATTTTTTCGGGGCTCAAAAAAAAATAAGACCCAGCCTTATTATATGAGAAACACGGTAGGAACTGAGCTGCTATATGCCCAGGAGGAATTTCAAAACAGACATTCATGCTGCCTCCTAAATGTATATTAATATGATTATATTATTGGTGTATAATATTAACGTTGTAAGCCTCGTGATGAGATGGGCAGCAAAACAAACAAACAAGTAAATAAGTAAGTAAGTAAATAAACAGACAGATACAGTATGGGATAGGCAGTTCTGATCTGAAAGGATGAATGGAGTACTGAGATGCAGAGTGATTGCTATCACCACTGGGCACCATAGAGCAGGAACACATAGGCATGTTGCCAGTTGCTGTGCTACTCTTGGGGCCTTCATTTCCACAGGTGCTGGGCTATACATTCTGACTTCCTGCATTGCAATCATTGTGCTCCTAAATCCAGCAATTTTATGTTTCACTCTTCATCTTTTATGCTGCTCAGCTCTAAGCAAGTCACGCTGGTTTCGGTATTGTTTCTTGCACGTTGGCCTAGTCCTTTCTTTCTCTGGTGAAGGATGACTAGCCTACCTCCCGAGAAATTTTGGAGTGTGCTGCAATTGTTCCGTTGAGGCACCTGTGCTTTTTCTCTGGTCCTGTGCCTGCCCCTGCAGAAGCTCTCATGAATGACGGTAATCCTGTAATCTCTCATGAATGAATGTAATAATTGCATGGTTGTGGAAAACTGACATTGGGGTGCAAGTGTTCTCCTGCTGTATCTGGGAAGCTATCTAACTTTATTCTTGTGGCTCCCCTTGACTCATCCTGGGAACAGCCACTTCCTGAGCTTTGCGCTGTTGCTCATGTTGAAGGTTGGGTTGTGTGCTTGACATGAATCTTGATTAAACTCATGAATGATTCCCTGTCACAGAATGAGTCACCTGGATACCACTGCCAGCTATTAGGTGAAGCAAGAAGAAAAGATAGCTGCCCAGAGAAGTGAAGATAAAGAAGTGAGAAAAACTGGATGGATATGAAGCCAGAAGAAAAAGTAACTGGACAGGGAGTACTTGGAAAGAAAATGGACAACTCTACTGTCCTATCCTAAATGTGGATTGAACAACCGTGGCATTTCTAAATTTGAATAGTAAACAGTGAATGTGTGAGTAAGTAAACAGTGCTCCATCCTCCAAATAGGTAAGACGTGAAGAATAAAAATTCCCCTTGGATGCAAGAAGGAAGTTTTTGTGCTTTCTTGCAAAATCAGAAAAATTCAAGAGACAAAAGGAATAGCTTTGGAACAGTCAAGGCTCAGTTACCACACAAGGCTCAGTTGCAACACAGAGGTTGTCTGCAATGCCCTTAAGATCCATCTAACAATTCATCCGAAACAATTTCTGCAAGCTTCGGAATGCTCCTTAATCCCATGACCTCTTAATAAACTGATACGGTGTGGATGGGATCAAGGATATAAAGTGTTGAGAGAGAAAAGCTCATTGGGAGTGCCTACTTGAGGCCTTTAAGGTGGAATAATTCTGATGAGTTCACATCATTTTATTGAGAGGCCAGATAATGTTGACTTTCATTTGTCTATCTGGAAACACCCAGTGATTTAAGATATAATTTAAGGTTAAAAGAAAATTCTTCAACCAGTTGGTGGTTTTGGGAACCCAATTTTTCTTGTTTTGGTTAACAGCTGATTCCAAAATTTTGGGCTACAGCTTTTCCCTGGCTTTGAATTCAAAAATCTAGAAATGCCAGGACTTCCCCGTAGAGCCAATCTCATAGAATAGCTACAATATGAATAAAACTATATGAATAGAAGCATTAGTGTTCACAGAGGACTTCATGTTGCCCATCATCCAATGGATTCTTATGTTCACCATGTAAGTCAATATTATAAAAAGATAAACATTTTTTTAATTCAGAAACCATTCCTAGCAAATGCATTTATGAGTCTTGAATTTTTAAAATTCCTGAGGGTTTGTTTCTGTGTATTGCAAAAGGTTAGTTGAAACAAAACTGAGATAGCAGTAAAACTATGTTACGATTATATAAGTCTGCTTACTTAATCTCAGATGCTACCTTCAAAGTCTTTCCATAAACATGGTGGCATTAAATAGCTTTCTTGACTCAGAATTTTCAAAATAGATTGGACTTCATCTCCCAGGATTTCCATCCATCACAGGGGTGAATTCTAGAATTTGATGCTGTGAAGGCTCGAGATTGGAGGAAAGATTATTAAATTTCAACAAAGGATGGAGTTGTGTATTGCTAATATGTCCCACTATGGAATCAGTGCTGTTAATAAAGTTATGGGTCATTTCAACACATGTGAAAGAGAAGGAGTGGCAGAATCTGGGAATGGAATCAAAAGAGGAATTGGCCACAAAGTCCAATCCCTCTTGAATTCCATTAACCCTTATCTAGTGGCAAAATACTGCTTTTAGTTGAATGGATTCCTGTGCATAGGTGTGAGCAATATATCAGAATTTCATTTCATTTCATTATTTATTTTTATTTTATTTCTTTTTATTTAGTTTAGTTTGTCAAGCATGTATGAGAAAACAAGTATGAGTGTGAACGCAACATATAAACATATAAGTATAAACAGGCATAAGTTTATACATAATAAATAAGTACGAATAAATGGGAACTGTAGGACAGGGTTGGTAGGCATGATGGTGCGCTTATGCACGCCCCCTTACAGACCTCTTAGGAATGGAGTGAGGTCCATGGTAGACAGTTTAAGGTTAAAGTTTGGGGGGGTTGAGGATGTAACAATAGAGTCAGGTAGTGAGTTCCAGGCATTAACCATTCTGTTGCTGAAGTCGTATTTTCTGCAATCAAGTTTGGAGCAGTTTACTTTGAGTTTGTATCTATTGTTTGCCCGTGTGTTATTGTGGCTGAAGCTGAAGTAGTCATTGACAGGTAGGATGTTGTAGCAGACAATTTTGTGTGCTAAGCTTAGGTCAGACTGTAGATGGTATAGTTCTAAGTTGTCTAGGTCCAAAATTTCAAGCCTGGTGGCATAAGGTATTCTATTACAAGCTGAGGAATGGAGTATTCTTCTCGTGAAATACCTCTGGACTCGTTCAATTGTATTAATGTCCATTGTACAGTGTGGATTCCAGGCAGATGAGCTGTATTTGAGAATTGGTCTGGCAAAGGTTTTGTATGACCTGGTTTGCAGTTCAATGTTACTGGAGAAGAAGCTTCACAAAATTAGATTAACAACACTTAATGTGCTGACAATGCTTTTGGCAATGCTATTACAGTGAGCTCTGGGGCTTAGATCTTTTGAAATGAGTACTCCTAGGTCCTTGACAGAGTGAGGGTTGTCTACATGATATAAATTATAACAGAGTTGGAGGTCTTCTAGGCCAACCTCTTCTAGTCAAGTAGGGGACCATTCTCAACAAAGGGCTGCACAATCTCTTCTTAAAAGCACCCACAACTTCTGGAGGCAAGCAATTAAATCAGTTTAATTGGAAGTTCATGTGTGGTCCTGATCTGTTGCACCCGACAACAGGAGATTGATACTATCTTATAGCATCACCCAGCCACAACTGTAATGATACATTAACACATGTGTAGGGTGACACTACCAATATAAAAAAGGCCATCAACAATGTTGCATTGACTCCTGCCTCTGGTCCCCAAGTTGTCCATAGCCCCTCTTTCTGAATTTGCTAAATGAAATTGCCAATCTATCACAGGGATTGAAGTGGGATGGAGGACCTTTTCATATGTTGTCTGTTATGTAATATCTTGGCTGGTAGCTAGATACTGTATTTAATGTTTGCAAAAGTCAGCAATATGACTAGTGTTTTATGCACATACTGAATAGCTGTTGTACATTTACCATCATATGCGCCAGTTTGCCTCTTGTAAGATTGCAGGATAGGTACATTCATGGTTCTTCATGTCTGCTCTCTGGACATGAGGGCCGAGAGAGATGGAGCAGAATAAAATGTGAATTTGGTAATACCCTCTTTTTTTTGTCAGTAGCTCCCTCTACTCTGACCTGTTCTAAGCTGACCTTCGTTGTAGCTGAGATACAAAAACTGACCCAGGAGAGATGAAATAATTTTGATCCAAGAAGCAGGGGGGGTTGACAAACCTTGAGAAGGTGTGCAGGCCCCAGCTAAGCCTTCCTTCTCTATCTTTGAGCTCTTTCTCCTGTGGCACCACAAATATGCATCCAGGATTTGATGGCATTTCATGGCACAGATTCCAATTCATTCATTCCATGACCTCAGCCACTAAATTAGAGCTTTACAAATCTCTAATTGCAAAAGTATTGAGAAGTATTGTTATGAAAGGATTTACCTTACTACAATTGAATCTCCCTTGCTAACTACAGGAAACAAGACTTACTTCATACCAGACATATTGTACAGAAAGGCGTTGCCATGAGAAGTGGATGCTGTGTAGAAGTAACCCCCCTTTTCTTCTTTTCCAGGGTTGCATGAAAGTTATTTATAACTGACAGGGTTTCATGAATTCTGTTTGTGACTGGCGGGCTGTAATTTTGTATGAAAGCCCTGCACTACGAAGATAATATTTCAAGAATATTAAATAACAAGGAGCATGCAGCGGTGTCTGATTTAGAAAATCAGATCAGTGTCAAAGAACTTGGTACTCTCCAGAAATTCTGCATTTCATCCGGGTAGCTAGGTCTGATGGGAACTAAACCCCCAAATGTCTGGAGGACAGCAACTTGCCTCACTTTTATTGCCTCCAAAGACTTACAGTATTTCTAAAAAGAAAAGGCAGTGTACGGATAAATAGGGCCAGGAGCAAATGGGTCTATCTTCTAAGAGATATGTTTTGATTGGCCAAGCCCATTATGTCAGCCATTTTGCAATCTGCTCTCCAAATTTGAAGGGTGCTTACAGTTCAAAAGAGCTACTTCCGTACACTTTCATGTCACAAATTCCATACTGGTTTCCATCGCAAAACATAAAGAGTTTTTTTTAGTATATTCCATTCTATTTTTTTTTGTTGCTGAATTGTGTTTTGATTGGTCAGCATTCCATGGCCATTAAGCATGGAGAGAGAGAGAGAGAGTAAGAGAGAGAGAGAGAGAGAGATCCAAGTTTCTCCAAGGTTGCTAACCCCTCCTTCTACTATGTGCAATGCTGCTTTCATTAATGAGCAATAGTATTCAGGTTTGAACATCAAAAATGGAAGGAGTGATTCTCTGACCTCAGCAGGTACCACCCTCTCTATTTTTGCAGGAATAATTGTTCTAATGCAACTTTCCAATTGGGGAAGGCAAACCCAGAGCAATAAGGCGTGCAGAGCCAAAATAGCCTGTGAGAGCAAGTCATCCCTCCATCTTTGCCTATGCATCAGAAATGACTGTACAGTCCAGTAATCCAGTAAAATGGCTTCATTAAAAAAAAGTAATATAAGGAGGCAGCTGAGAATAGTGCTTCTTAGGTGCACTGTTAATAAGTCTCTTTGTATGCAAAAAAGACACAAACACTTTCATTCTGCACAGTGGTGTATTAACGCATTACGCAGACTAAGCACATGCTTAAGGCACCAGGCCCAAAGGGGGCACCACAAAAAGTTATGTTGGCTTCGTTTGTACAGTATGTACAAAGGAGGGGGCACCAAGATTTGTCAGTGCTTAAAACACCAGTGAGCCATACTCCACCACTGATTCTGCACCAGCTCCCACCCTATTGCTATTTCCATTACCCTCTGGATGTCCAAAACATCTTTTTCCCAAGTAGCATCTATTCTTTATTGCTGGTCACTTCCAAACCTTGTCCTGCAGAAAGCATTCACACAGAGAGGGGATATACTCAGCCTCTATCACCTCTGCCTCCATCTCTATTTATATTTATAACTCTATTTATATGATTTGACCAATTCATGTATACAGTATTGTTCACTCTTCTATTGAATATTATATTGAGACTAACAACACTCATAGTCTTTTATTCTCAGATTAAAAGCAAGTAAATTAATTTTCATAATTCAATTTATTGTGGCCTATAGGATGTCAGTAGTCGTCTGGTTTGGAAGCTAAACAGGGATAAGTCTGGTTACTACTTGGAAGGGAAACTACCTGGAAATTCCAGGATTTCAGCCTAGATTAGGAAGTTATACACTGGAAGAAGCATTTCTGTACTCTTGGCCAAGAAACAGAATGGATATGGCCATGAAATTAAGATTAGAGTTCAGTTAAAAGAGACATCACCTTTATATTATGGAACAAGAAGGTGTCTGTAGCGGGTGAAATACAAACCAAGTATGAGATTTGATATTAGTAGGTAAATTGATTCGTTGCGAAATACCCTTTGCAATTACACCATACGTGGGCACACAAACGAGGCTTATGTTGCATTTGCCTGCAGCCTGATATGACCTGGTCATGAACCATATAGATAATTATGTATTAAACTGTTGAGAACCATCTCTAATCTCTTCCTTCTCACTATTGTTCAGGTGGAAATGGATGACACTGAGAAATCCAAGTCAGAAATCTGACCAATAACTCTTATTGCAGTATTTTTCTTGCTGCAGAATATTCAGGATTCATAATAGAGAAGGTCTTCTCTGAGACAATAGTCAGACTTTTATATGACCTCTTGAGGAAGGTCATCACAGCATACTTTCAGGTGACAGCTGAAAACAAATCTAAATATATATAAAAATTACTTATTTCCTAGTACATTTCACATTTGGTTATTTTAAGCTGGTGGAAAAGTTGGACCTTCTCAATTCTACCCTGCAGGCTTTTTGTAAGGTCAGAGTTCTGTATTATTTTAAATACACCATTGACTGTTTGAACATTTATATATACTAATTTGGATTTTGGGAGCTGAAGATGTGGTTTATAAGCCTTTTAGATAAACACGTGCAGTTAATTTGCAAACCCTAGTTCATTTTTACTTTTCAGCATAACTTACTCAATGTTCAATTAAATGTCCCATTACTAATTGAACATTAAGCCTCTATTATTACATAATCCATTATTTATGACTTCACCCATTTATTTTTGTGGTTAAATAGCAGCAGAATTGTTCATCGGCAAATCTGTTTATCCTCTATGAACCCTATTGGTGGTGAGTACCTAACAATGACTACACATATCTGATAGCTAACCCTTGTAGTTTTACCATTTTGTTTAATCAAACTGATTCAAACTAAATGAAGCTTTTAATTGAGTTGCACTTTCAAGGTTATTTAAAAAAAGAAATGAGCCCCAATTATTTATATTTCTCACTGAAAAGAAAGAACACCTTCCTTGTCACTCCAGTCTAGTTCACCAGGCAAAACCTTTGGTTTCCAGATGCCTTCCAATGCCACCAACTTTTATTCCCCCAAATACGTAAAATGTGATAAATAGTATAATTGTAATCGAGCTCCCAAGGTTATGGATTGATACTCTATTCTTGCCAGTGTATATTTTTCCCCTTCCTGACCCACCGACCCTCCCTGTCTCCCCCATTTTAGTATCTCAAAATAATCCTGCATGAATTTGGTCATTTAAAAAGGTTTTAAGCATGGATTATAACATAGGTGAGATGGACAGGCTCCGGGGCTGGAATTTATTGTTAGTGGGTTCTACCTTTTGCAGAAGGGATTTCTAAGGGAGTCAAAAAAAGTCAATAAGGAGCCACAATTGCACACTCAAAGTCCAGTCTTTTTTTGTGTGCATCACAAGTAAAATGAAGGAGCTGGGTTTCATGATGATGGCTACCATCAAGTCACTAATTTCACATACAACTCCTTCCTAGAACTCCTCTGAAAGCCTGCTTTGAATGAATTCTCATTGATAGGCTTTTCTGGCCCTGCTACCATTTTATTGTTGTAGCTCTGTAATTTGTGACTGCACTTTGTAATCTTAATGTCTTGTACAAGGGAGGGTTTTTTTTAATGTCAGAGCTTCTTTAAAAACCCCTTATACAGTAGAACCTCTGGTCACGACCATAATTCATTCCATAACTTTGGGCGCAACCCAATTTGCTCATGACCCAAACCTAATTTTGGAAATTTGGCGCTTACAAAAAAAATGGTGCAGAAGGTGAAATTGGCTGTGGGGGAAAAAATGTCAATTTTTTGGTCAGAATCCAATTTGGTTGTGGTCAGAAGCATTTGTGACCAGAGGTCCTACTGTATTATTATATTCTTCTTTTTATGCTTCCATTACATATGCATTGACTTCCTCAGAGGGACTCGATCACAAAAATTATGCACTACTAATATAATACTGTAAATAACTCATATCAACCTTGAAATTAAGAAGTCAACAATGAAAAGTAAGCTCATTCATTTCCTCCATTTGGGGAGCATTCTCCTAAATAATTTGCTTGATTCTCCCCTCCCCCACCTCTTCACAGATGTAGATGAACCTTGAAACTATTAGATAGTTGAAAATTGGTTTTAAAAGAGCAGCCCAACAACATCTTGCTTTTTATCCAGTGACAGGCAGCCCATTATTGCTAATTAGGAGCCTGTAGCAACACAATCCTTCCCTGGGGAGTCAGAACTTTGAGGAAGGTGTGGTTGCCAGGGCTTGTGTTCAACATGCAGAGGTACAAAAGAAAATTTGAGTGAAGCTTCCAGTTTCCACCCACTCATCTGTGGAACATGTTGATGGAAAAGAACAATAATGGCCAATGAGATCTATTTGACAGCTCTTGGGAAATGCTGCCTCAGATCTAGAGAAAGTTAGTGAGGATCGACCAAAGGCACAAAGAGGGATGGAAATGTTTAGATTTTTCAGAAAGTCGGTACCCATCAAGCATTTGCCACATGTAGATAGTCCTCAGTTAATGACGGGAATTGGGATTGTAATTTTGGTTACTAAGCTATGCAGTTGTAAAGCACAACGCCATGAGAGTATGCCACTTACCAACGATAGTTTCAGTACTCACTGATTACGATTGTTAGGTGAATCACTAACATTACATTAAGCAAGGACCTCGTATGAATGCAACTTCTGAATACTTGCTATCTTCTCCATTGACATTGCTCGTGGGAAAACGGCAGGCCAGGTCACAAATCATAATCATGCAACCGCAGGATGCTGTGATGGTCAGAAATCTAGACCAGTTACCAAGCACCTGTGACCCTGGGGGCACGGCAATTGCCAAAACCTTGAGGAGAGGTTGCAAGTATCAGTGCTGTCATAATTTGGGACTGTCACAGAACAAGTGGCTGTTAACCAAGGACCATCTATATTACAGGCATTGTTGTTCCCAACTATGTGCTTGTTTGTGGGAGTTTTAAGACTCTACAAATCTAATTCTCAGCAACGTAGCCCTGAAGAAAGTCCTGTTAAGCTCAGTTGAACTTATTTCAGAGTAAACGTAGCCAAAATTCCACTGAGTCCAGGTCACTCTAGGTTTCTTCCCATTGCATAATACTACTACCTCTGATGAAGTTTTATGAGCTTGAAAATAGCACTGCTAGTATGCTGGCAAGTAAACAAGGAGAATATCACTATTTTTTAAGTTCAGATCTCTGCAAAGGGAAGGACAGTGACAACCCTGAATTAGTATCAGGTAGTTGTGATGAGCTGGAAACAGGTTTGAGGCTGTTCAAAATTTTCAAATATGCTTCTATTGCAGAGAAACTTGGACCAGAGATAGATATTATACTTAAAGGAAAGTTTGAGATGACCCTCATTGGGTGCCTCCAGTTCAGAGGTGGTATTCAGCAGGTTCTGACCAGTTCTGGAGAACCAATAGTGGAAATTTTGAGTAATTCAGAGAACCGGCAAATGCCACCTCTGACTGGAGATTTTACAGTATCCTTCCCCTGCCACACCCACCAAGCCACTCCCACAGAACTGGTAGTAAAAAAAAATTGAATCCCATCACTGCTCCAGTTCATTCATTCGAGCCCTTATTCTTTCAGTATGCCACATGACCAGGAAGGGCAACCTACAATAGAGCAGCTGGCAGAACTGCTTCTCCTACAAGGAGTGTATGGGGGATTTTTTGAACTTTTATTATTCCAGTTTGACTTCTCTCACCAAATTTATTCTATAGTTTGGAGGGTTATGGTGCAGATGGATGGACAGGTTGACAGACACCCAAACCCTTTGCATTATTTTTCCCCAGTTTTCCATTGGGTTGGAAACAATAACAAGACAACAGTTAGGTGGTGGGAGGGCAAAGAGGCTGGTAGAAAACTACCTAATCCATTTGCCTTCTAAGAGATGTGTTTTGATTGGACATGCCCATCCTGTTGGCCATTTTACAATCTGCTCTCCAAATTTGAAGACTGCTTACAATTCCAAAGAGCTACTTCCATACATTTTCATGCCCCAAATTCCACGCTGCTTTCCATCTAAATCTTTTTAAACCTGAGATTTTTTATGAATTTAGCTTTTTTAATGTTAGGTGTCTTTTTCACAAAATTGAGAAGGTATATAGATCCAAAAAATCCTGGGGAAAATTTAGGAGTGGGGGTACCAGCCAATGAAAAAAATGGATTATGAAAAATTACTTTTATATGGTTAATATATTAAAATGGTCTATATTTGGGAATCACGAAATCAACTAAAGAAAAGTAATTTGTCTCAATACCAAAACCTATTGCTTCAGGCGTTCATGACAATAATAACAAATAAAAAAGTAGAAATCAACAATAAATATGTCAGATTTAGAAAATGAAAAATGATTAGTTTCCTGAAGCAAGATGTGTATTTTAAGATTTCTTTTCTTCTTCCTTTTTTCTCACATTTTTTAAAACCTGAAAAGTAGTACTTTCTGTAACAATTTCAGGTTAAGATTTTGCCCTACCTTTTGTTGTGGCCATTTTACTATAATGCTAATGTTAACCTTTTGTGTCTCCATTTCTCGCAAACATGCAAAATTTGTAGTAGAGACGCAATATTCATTACATAGTAACTGTGGTTCAATTAGAACCAAAAATTGAAATGTTTTAAAGCAAATTTACTTTTATATTCACTTCTCAGTTTATACCCTAAGAGGGTTCAAAATTTTTTTGAACCATCCAAGTTATCCATAATGTTATTGTATCAACATGATTTTATTTCTGTAAAGGGTGCCAATAATTTTATATGTATTTCAAAATATATTTTTTTTGCCAAAAATAATTTGACTCCCTTCTTTTAATTCTTGACAGTTTTAGATCTCTTCTGCAAAGCACTTCAGATATCTGAATAGTTTGCAGAACAACAAACGTCAAAGGGCAAATGGAATATGGATTGCTGCTGTTTTTTTCAACCCAATCTCTCCATTCCATTCCATCCATTCATTTTTCACCCATCAACATGTGTAGTTCTGTAAACACTGTGGGGTGATATCTTGAAAATCCATATTTAGTGACAGAAGGAAGAGAGAACCATTGCAGCATGGAGCATTTCTGTTAAGTGTATTCCATTTTTCATTCCATTCATGATTTTCTCCACTCAGCAATCAGTAGCAGTATACTCATTGCTCCCTGAACTGTCTTGGCTTTTTGCTTTTGTTTCTTTTTCCTAAAACCTCTGCATGGTTTGCTGTTTTCCTATGCTTGCTGCTGTTTGTCTTTTCTTCCTAACTAATGTAGTTTTTGCTGCTTAATATCAGCACTGAGATAATCTAGGTTGCTTTTAGAGTAGTACACATGGTGTTTTGTTCTAAACAGTAATAAAATAACAGTGAAACACAGCTATATTTCAATTTTTTTGTTGTTGAAATAGCTATATTTCTAATAGGCATTCACATGCAGTGCCATTTTTAAAAAAATCCCAGTCAGCCCTAAATACAAGAGAAGAAAGCTAGAGAAATTCCATTTTTAAAATACTGAATCAACCTTTCCTAATTTGATCTTCTCCTGCATTGAGCTTCCAACATCCCTTAGTAGTGTGACTCATAGAGGACAGCATTTTTAGCTCAGGACTGACATGAGGGTCCTTGGTACGCTCTGAACTTGGTTGTTTTCTTGCAGGCATTTCATCACCAAACTAGGTAACTTTATCAGTGCTATTCATTCTAAGTGGGATGTTGGATACTATTATCAGCATACTGTGGTGCCTTGGCACTCATCTGCTACAAAATTCATTGAATTTGGCACTCAGTGCAAAAATCTTAATGCAAAAATCTTGTCCCGATACTCATCTTTTTCCAGGCCCTTGACGCACAAAGTAGAACTTGCTGGCGTTGGCTGTCTCATGACTCTCTACTCCTTCTGGCTGAAACAAATGGTTACATGGTAAGTCACATAGTTTGCTCAGTATTTGTTTTTTTTAAAGTACACATTGCACCTTCCGGAATGAATCCTGGATGAGTACTGAGGTACCACTGTATCTAGAAGTTGCCAGGTCGTAAATGGCTGTTAGTGAACTATGGATTACAAAGAGTTTGACCCTAATTACCCACTGTAAATTTTACCCAATTTACAGTCTTTTTAGGGATCGTTTAGGTGCCAAGTATTCACCAACCCCTTTTTACACAGCATATAATCTTGATACTTCCCTAGGATCAAAAAAAATTGACAAAAGGAAAATTAAAGCTTGTAGTCAACTCTCCTGCAGAGCCATGCACACTTCACGTTACAAGGAATGTGTCTTCTTTACTTTTTCAGGCTTACCTTTGAATTATATTTTGTAAGCAATTGCAGGTATCAGGGTGATTGTTGTAATACATGGGTGGTGCCTTGGCATAGTGTCCTCCTCCACCCACCAAACCTTACGATAATCACCTAGCAATTCACCCTTCATTGTTTCATGTTGTGCAAGCCTTATTCAAGTTGCCTTTGACTGTGCTGAGTGTTGAAGGTGCCATGTAACAGGACATGCCATAAGATACCCAGTAATAACTATTTCTTGGCTATATCACGGTTTTAAGACTGCATGAGCTAAAATAAGGTACTTTCAACCAAAGCAATGCAAAGCCGCCCAAAAAATCATCACACAGCTACTCCATCCCTCCTTTACTAAAATATCTTCTCTAGGCAAAAGTTTGGGAAATGGTAATTCACTCCAATTTTGCAGGTGTCATCTGATATCAATATTCCATAAATTCAGTAAATTGTAAGATATGTAGATAGGAAATCATATTTCACACACAATATGCCAGAGGATTTTACCAAGCAATGTTTCAAGATTTCATTTGAATCAAATATTCAAAGAGGTTTAAAGGAAGCAATACAAAACCGTGGTATTAACATTAGCAATGTTCAGAGATTTTCAGTGTATCCCTAAGCAACTGCAATGTTATGACAACATGGACCATCCTTACTAGCAATTAATAGGTGACTAATTGTGAAAAAGTTAAAAAAGAGAGTTATACTAATACTAGTATTCCATTGGGATCCCATTGATTCTTAAAATTAAAAAAGGTATCTTAATATTTATTGTATAATTTATTTCATTATTTAATTTGAAAGGTTATAATTATTACATATGGTTAATTAAACCATTATAAGTATAATTATATTCAACACGTGGTTAGCCAGTAAACATTCCTGCTGAACTGAGGGTGGCAATCTCCCTCCTTCTCTCTGTTAGAAGTCCGTTTGTGAAACATTCCTTGTCACTCATATTGACATGAAGATATTTTATAGCAATATTTTAATTCTTTTTAGTTTTCCTTATTGGGCATATTGTTCTTTGTCACTTTTAGATATTATCTTATCATTGCTGTTTTTGTTATTTTGCTGAATCTTTATACTATAAAAAGGGAATTTAAGCCACTTAGCCACAGGATTGGAGTGGCAGAAAAGCCCCACCTAAAAAAAAAATGGTTCTGCAAGATTTAATCAGGGTCAGTCATCAGGACCAGAGGTTTAGTCATCTGAGCTTTCAGACTCATGCTGGAGCCCATCTTCTGGAAACTTCTCTCTAACAGAAAGTGTACCACATGCTGGTAGAATGTGTGTAGAATCCTACGTTGTGTTAACCAGAGGGATACAATTAAGATCAAGTGAAGTACTGATACCACTCTATAAAGCCTTAGATACCACTCTATAAAGCTGTAGCAACCAAGATGATTAGGGGACTGGAGGCTAAAGCATATGATGAACGGTTGCAGGAACTGGGCATGGCTAGTCTAGTGAAGCGAAGGGCCAGGGGGAGACATCATAGCATCTTCCAATATTTGAGGGGCTGCCACAGAAAGGAGAGGGTCAAGCTATTTTCCAAAGCGCCTGAACGCCAGACAAGGAATAATGGATGGAAACTGAACAAGGAGAGATTCAACCTGGAAATAAGGAGAAACTTTCTGACAGTGAGACCAATCAACCAATGGAACAGGCTTGCCTTCAGAAGCTGTGGAAGCTTCATCACTGGAAGCCTTCAAGAAGAGATTGGACTGCATTCTGTCAGAAACAGTGTAGGGTCTCCTGCTTGGGCGGGAGGTTGGACTAGATGACCTAAGGTTCCAACTCTGTTAATCTGTATCTGTATCTAGAATGTGTAGTGTGTGTGCCACATTCTGCTAGAGGGAAGGCTCTCTAGCAGGGGTGGGCTGCTACGGATTCGTCCAGTTCGGGAGAACCCATAGCTAATGTTATGGCTGATTTGGGGAACTGCCAAATCCTACCCCTGGCTGGCCCTGCCATCCCCCCCTGCCCCTCCCACCCCCATCCCCTCCCATGTCTCCACGCAGCCTGTTTTGGATGCAAGGTAAGTGCAGAACCCATGTGGAGGCTCATGTTCCAGAAGGCCAGAAACTCAGGAGGGCCTCCAGAGCTCAGGGGAAGCTGTTTTTGCCCTCCCAGAGGCTCAAGGAAAGCCTCCGGAGCCCCGGGAAGGTGAAAACGCCCCCCGCTGCCGCCATGGTGCAGGAGACTGACTAGGCCACGCCCACCATGTCCACACTCACCCAGCAATCAGGCAGAGAACCCATTGTTGAAATTTTTGAAGCCCACCACTGCTCTCTAGGCTCCCTGAGGATGGGTTCCAGCACAAGTCTGAAAGCTTGATCACCAAGCCAGATTGGATCCTGCAACATTATCCTGGGACACGTGCATTTGCCTTCCTTCATGATAAATGCTTCTTTTTAATTTTCTGTCTTTAGGTTATATTGTGAGTCTCTGTTGTATGAAAGTCTGGAACTATCTTGTACCCCAGTTTAAAATATTTGTCCAGCTAACCCAGTATGACCTTTTCCATTCTTCTTTGATCTTCCCAGCCCCTCTTTCATATCTCCTATGAGGCCATTGGTTCCCCATCAATCAATCAATAGCATCAAAATATTTATCCACCCAACCATGTGGACAATACGGTTGGTTGGCCATGTGGAAAATCTACAAAGTAGTAATAAGAGAAGGGACACCTTATCATTATGTTGACAGGACATTACATCAACACAGTGAGGGCTGGGTTCTGCTACTGCACCCTACTATGGAGAGGCTCTCAAAGTGGATGCAAACAATTTGATCCATCAAATGTTAAGCAAAGTAGTCCAGACTTGCCCAGTCAGGAGAATAGTGTGCTAAAGAACAGCTGGATATTCTCTATATTTGTACTCTTGCTGTCCAAGGAGAAGTAGGTTTTATGACATGCCAATTTATTTCCTTGCACTTCCTTTATTCTTTTAGCAATGGTTTTACTTTTGGACATTGGCAAGTGTACCTTCTTATTTTTATGCAATAGAAAACTTCTTCTGTTTGGTTTTGCACAACAAGTATTCTTCAAGGCAGAAGATGCCAGTATTTTTTTTCTGGTTGGCCAACAACTATAAGCCTCTTTCTCAGCAATATTAGCATCCATATAGAATGTAGAATGTATACTTAAGGGCTTCTCAATTTGTCAAGATCAGCCGAGGGAACACATGACAGACCTGATATTGCTGATCTCATCACTGACTATTGGAGACTTTGGAGGCCTACATTGAACTGCAGGGCTACATGTCCCTCTTCTTATCTTGATAAACTATTTCCTCCATAATGGGACAACTTGTCACAGCCAACTTGCCACAGCCAACTCAACACAGCCAACTCGCTGCAGGTCAATTCAACAATTCAATTTAATTATTTAAAATAATTAAAACATTATTTTAATTTTTGTCATTCACATTTCATTTTGTCCCTCCTTTTGCATCCTTTCTTTAATTATTCTATTCCACCATTTCTTCAATATTAATGTAACTCTTATTTGTGGCGAGTTGTCCCATGGGGAGTTGGCCATGGTGATTTGTCCTGAGACGAACGGGTGGCAGCGTGTTGGCCACGCCAAGTTGGCTGTGGAGAGTTATCCTAGACCCTATTTCCTCTGGCTATGCTGCTGTTGAAACAGAATGACACAATGAGGTATTTCTGGTGGGGAAAAGGAGAAAAATACTGATAAATTATTGGTGGAAATTTTGTACATTTTCAGATTTATATATGAGCAAGCCTGCAATTGATACAGCCTGAAGTGAGAAAGGGAGAGCAGTTATTCTATTCTATACTATTCTAATCATGTAGAAGAGCCAATCACAACCAAGAAAATTATGATATGCAGTTCACCCAGGCTGATGCTTGTGTTACTGGGTATGACCACACTTTTTTTCTGTTTGCTTTATTAATGCACTATAAAACCAACATTGAAAAAGATGCAGACCTACTACCACCAGGTGGAACATTTCTTTCTTTCTTTCTTTCTTTCTTTCTTTCTTTCTTTCTTTCTTTCTTTCTTTCTTTCTTTCTTTCTTTCTTTCTTTCTTTCTTTCTTTCTTTTTTCTTTCTTTCTTCCTTCCTTCCTTCCTTCCTTCCTTCCTTCCTTTCTTCCTTTCTTTCTTTCTTTCTTTCTTTCTTTCTTTCTTTCTTTCTTTCTTTCTTTCTTTCTTTCTTTCTCTTTCTTTCCTCTCTCCATGAGGAGGGCACAATGGCTGCCAAGCACTGAATCAAGCAATTTGTTATTTTTTTTCCCCATTCTTTTAATTATACATCACTTAAACTGTCATGCACCAAGCCGCAAAGTCTTACTGCTTTGTGGCAGTTGAACTTCTCATCCCCACCACCTCTTTCTGCCAATCCCACAGCCAAAAGTGACTCATTCCATCAGGATTAGCTCTTCTTTCTCTGTCCTTCTATTTTGGAGTTGCCCAGACTAGTTTTTGCTTTAAAAGAAATAGTGACACTCCCCATATAATGGAACACTATTGCAAATGCCTGGAAGAATAGCTTCACCTCCCAAGATATTTACTTGAAGCTGGCAAGACCATGCTTCTCCACTTCCATGCTGCACTTACCGGTTTGTGACAATGACAGCAGTGATTTCTATGGCTTATGTGTCTTCTTTACAGGGGTTTATTCTGCCATTATTTCTGAAGAATGGATTTCAACAGGCTACTACTATCATACTTGAGGTGGACTGCAGAGACGGACTTCCAAGAACTAACACCTTGTGTTGTCACATCAGCATGGAACCTGTGTAATTTTAATGTGACAAAAGAGAGAGATTATAAAATGCATTACTATGGAGTTTTGCTTATAAATGCATTACTATGTTTAACTTTGGTTGAATTGTAACATTACATCAAATCACATTTTGCTCTGATCCTACTTGCTACTTTTTGCACTGTGCAGTGCACCCCTAACCTACCCTTTAAAGCCCAGATAATGTTGGGCCCAGTAATATCTTTGCATATCCATCATGATTTACAAAGCACATTAACAGAATTCATATTATTCACTCAAACAATACCAAATAATCCACAATATGCATTTATGGTATATGGCTCTGTAACAGAGGTGGTATTCAGCAAGTTCTGACCAGTTCTGGAGAACCGGTAGTGGAAATTTTGAGTAGTTCGGAGAACCGGCAAATCCCACCTCTGAATGGCCCTGCCCCCATCTATTCTCTGCCACCTGAGTCCCAGCTGATCAGCTAGGTCTTCTTTTATTGCCCTGCATAGAAGAATGGAGCTGGAAAGCAGGTTAGTGGGGTGGGGAGGGAATGGGGTTTTGTAGTAACCTTCCCCCAGGAATGTGGAGGGAATGGGGATTTTGCAGTAACCTTCCCCTGGAGTGAAGTGGGAATGGAGATTTTACAGTATCCTTCCCCTGCCATGCCCACCAAGCCACACCCACCAAGCCATGCCACACCCATCAAGCCACACTAACAGAACCAGTAGTAAAAAAGTTTGAATCCCACCACTGCTCTGTAAATTGGCCTGGGAACCCAATGGGGGAATGTGACTCTGGAGGTGGTTGCTAGATAGACCACACCACACACACACACACACACACACACACACACACACACAGAGTCTCTCTGTTCTCCACACGATCACTCTTTTCACTAGTCATATTGTTATATTTTCCTCGTGTTTTTTTTCTCTTGTTTGTTTTATTGTTCTATTATTTTACTTTTACTTTGTTTAAACTTCCTTTTTATTTCTTCTTTATGGTTGTGAGTTGCCTAGAGTAGCCCATTGCGAGATAGGCGGCAAATAAATTTCATAATAATAATGATTATGCATGAATGATTTTCTGTAGAGAGAACCAACATGCCTAGGGATACAACATCAGGACAAGTGTGAGTTCAGTCGTAGGCGATTTCAAGGTAGACCCTGTAGCCTCCTAGGGTTATTGTGGCCATTTAATATCTTAAGCATTGTAATGGTTACATAAGAGCTACACTTCTGAAAGTAGTATGTTTTAAAAGATGATCATTTCAAGCAGCTTTTAATTCGCTAACACTCTTTCTGTGATTGTACTTACTTCCCTTTACAGTTGCTTGGAAAAATAATCAGAGTTATAATTAGGGAGATGCTGTAAATTTACTTATACTCATCATGGTTTTTAATTTGTTATTTTGGACAAAAACAGCTAAATAAATTGGACCGGAAGTGTGGGAAACACCTCTAACACAAAAGCTTTGTGAATCAGTAGAGCTTCTTCAGGATGTTATTACATAATTTTTTTTAAATTTGCATTTCTATTTGGAATGAAAAAAAATGTAAAGCTACATGCAACTATGCTTCCTATTGTACATCCAAGAACTGAGCAGGTCTTATTAAATGTGTGTATAAGGCAACAACTATATTTCTATGCTTACATAGAGTATTCTATGTGTATTAATTTTTTACTCTTCCTGATAAGGCATTCCAATTATATTCAGGCTGTAATACGTGATCACTGCTTTTAAATTCTAATAAAAGACACACTTCTAATTGTGATTTTAAAAGAATGCTTCAACTGTCCCGCTTTCACCTGGTTCCAAAAAATAGCAAATGTTGGTGTCACTATAACCTCTAAAGCAGGGGTCCCCAACTGTGACTCACTGAGAAGCTGGCGACTGCACAAAGCTTTATTTGCGCATGTAAGGATTAGGTTATGTGCACGAAACCATCCCCTTCTTCCCTGCTACTGGTCCATAGAGCCAAAAAGGTTGGGGACCGCTGCTCTAAAGAAAAGATGTATCAAATTGGAGTGCCACTACTGAGAAGGTCCTTAGTCTACAAAACTATGCCTTATTATAATTGTAGTTGGTTGCAACATGCAGTTCTATGTAACATGATTTGCATATCATCATAGGGTTTATATAACACAGTAAGCCAAAACCAAGTCAACTCTTGTTATTGCCTAGTACAAAGCATGAAACTCACCTGGTGATGATAGAGCTCAGAAACAAGGCTCTTGTCCCAGTCTATTTTTTTAAAAAATGTTTAACTGATTGTTTAAAATTGTTTTAAAGCAAAACTCCAGCCTCATATTTATTGCCAAGAAGGCCCTGGAATTCCACATAATCCCCACACTTTTTTTATAAGAAAATAACAAGGAAAAACAGGGATAGCCCAAAGTTTTATTTCAACAGGTGTCCTAACCAGAAAATTGATTTTACAGTATTTTTTAATTTCATTTGTATATTACAATACATAATTCTCATTCATTATAGTTGTATTATGTTGGCTTCAGGTTTTGTAACACTTTGCTTATTCCCGTTTTCCTGCTAAAATTGGATTGGGTTGCAAATTTTGTTATATGCTGTCCTTGCCCTCTTTTATAGCTATAATAAAATATCTATCTGCCTCTCTCTTCATCTCTCTCTCTCTTATCTACCATTTATGTTTATTTACCTACTTAGCTGCCTATCTCCTACTTAAATATTATGTGTCATCTGTCTGTCTCTCCATCTATTTATTTATCTCTCTATCTCTATCTATCCATCGGTCTATCTTCTATTATCAAGATCTATCAGTCTATCTCCCTATCTATCATATCTATCTTAAATTACAACTTACATTTTACTATGTGTATACATAATCATCCTGTTGCTGAGGAAAAATAAATGGGATTCTTTTTTTCCTGTTTCCTGATCATTTGGCATAATACTAAGCTGCCATAATCAACATTCCATGGGGCTCATATGACTCTGCCTGCCCCTTATCCAAATATGCAGTAATCCCTAACATTATTCTAAATGGGAGAAAGACATGCATATGTACAAAGATCATGTCACACATTTAAAATAATCTCTACCTTCCCCAAAAGTAAGTTTTGTCAGGTGAAATGATAGGAAAGAGATTTTTGGGGGGGTCATGGCAAATTTGCACTGAAAGAGACCATCCTTGATATCATTACAATAAAAGAAACCAGCTCTCAATAGCCGCTATTTTTAGAACTATTTTGCTTGCATTCTTCAGTCATTTACATATACTGTACATACTGTATTTAATTTGCTGTAGCAGGATACGAAGCAACATGATTAAAACCATGACTGCTTATACAAATAAGGATTAAAATGGATTAAAATTAAAATCTTGAAAAGAACAAACGTGAAGCGATTCTAGTCTGGTATAATTAGAATGATAGGCTTCCATCTGTGGCAACCCAGATTTAAATTCTTTAAGCTATGAGACTCAGTGTCCAGGCTCTCATAAACGCAAAGCCACAGTCTGATTTGTTTCTTTTTTCATTTATGTTCTGTACAATTTGTAAATTGTGATGTGTGCTTTACAGTAATGTGTCAACCCAATAAATATTAAAAAAACATAGTTCAATCAAACCAGGTTTAGTACAATGTACATGAAAACAATGGTAATTTCTCTTTCCAGTCCAGAATATTGCATCCAGTTCTAGGCAACCCATTTTTGAGAAAACAAAAATCAGAAATGTGCAAAAGATGATGAAAAAGAAGTGAGGAAAATCTACGTTTAGCCTTGAGAAAATTTTAACTGAAAGGAGACCTAATAGCATTTTTCCAGCATCTTGAAGGAAACCTTTGAAAGAAGGCTGAAGCTTGTTCTCTATCATCTAAATTTGCAAATTACAGAATTACAATTTTATTTTACAGGAAGTCAGATTTGGTCCAATGTTTTTTTTAAAAAACACAATCTTTCTAGCAGTAAGGACAATTTGGTAATGGCATCAGTTTTCAACTAGATGGTCAACTCCCCATTCCTGAATGTGTACAAGCAGAGACTAGATAATCATCTGTTGCAGGTGCTTTAATTTGGATTTCTCCCCTGGTTCCTTTGCATAACTGGGATGAAAAGTGTTAATTAGTGGCTTAATCAGTCATCCCACTATGCAGTCTAATGCACACCCAAAACTCATTAAATGGGATTTACTTGCTAATAGGTACACTGTCCCCCTAAAGAGGATACATGTGCAAACTTTATTACAGTTTAGGCACATGTATTTTTTTTTAAGTATTCCCTTTTTGCATGTGATACTTCCTGGTGGATTTATTCCTTTATTTATTGCCATCGGGGTATATGGGTTATATATTTTAACACTTGTATTACTTTCTCAATGTAACCCTTTTGTAAATTACAGCAAATATTTACCATGGATCAATGGGTGGAATGTAAATATTTTAAACATTATTTAACAGCTTTTATATGCCTATATTAAACCAATCAATAAAAAGTGGGTTTAGATTACAATCTAACTTGGAAATTGTATTTCAGTGATTGTTTTGGATGAAAAGTTTAGGGTATTTTGCGCCCCTTTAAAAATATGCAGGAACAACTTTCACTTGCAAAGAAAAAGCCACTGTTCTTTATTTTTTTTAAAAAAAGAAAAATACTTCCCAGCAGTCCACCAGGTGAGTGGCTAAATTTGGCTGCAGGTGTTGCTTTCTTATGCTTGGAACCAAAGGGTGGCAGGGGGAATTGCAAAGTGGGCAGTGGAGCATAGCCAGTGACTTTCGGTTTCAGAGTGGGAATATGGAGTCTTTTGTCTCTATCCAAAGTAAGTTAAGCTCAGATTAGAACAGTCATTTGCATCCCTGTTTCTGATGTGCTCTCAAAGGCACAACTACCACTTCTGTTCTCATTTTTCCTATTTCTTCTATCAGCCAAGGAAGGTTTTTCAACCCTCACCCCACCCCCTGGCAAGTTATCCAGGACTAGGGGTGGTAGTAGAAGACAGTGATTCACCTCACTGGCCATATATGGGCATTTTTAGATTGGTACTTCAGTGAAGGGAGGGGCTAATGGGCAAAACTTCACTCTCCTCAAAATAGTGTACAGGTGGTCCTCAACGTATGACCACAATTGAGCCTGAAATTTCTGTTGCACATTGAGTTTTCCACATTTTACAACCTTTCTTGCCACCATTGCTAAGTGAATCACTGCAGTAGTTGAGTTAGTAACATGGTTTCTAAGTGAATCTGTCAAAAGGGCACCAGTGGTGACCACATGACCCTGTCATAAGTATGGGACAGTTGCCCAGTATCTGAATTTTGATCATGTGGCCACGGGGAAGGTGCAACATTTGTAAATGTGAAAAACTTTCCTACGTCACTTTTTTCATTGCTGTTGTGAATTCCAACAGTCCCTAAATTATATATGAAATATATATGGATATATGAAATATATAGAAGCTAGTTTCTGGTTTCTAACTTTTGTTAACATATCTGGAGGACAATGAGGCTCTGGAGCACCAATGTGATGACTCTTATGAAATAGCTTCTAGGTCTCATGGGATAATATAAATTGACCAGAAGAATGCCAAGGATGAGACACAGGGTTGCTATCATTAATCATGACTCAAAATGATGAGGCTGTCCTGCTATTTGTCCTTATTTAAAGACTTCCATTCTCTTCTAGGAGAGAAGATCAAGTGCTGTACTTGTCAACGCCATTGCCACAATGGCAACAGCACTCCCTGCTATTAAGGTGGTAGGGTTTCCACTAAGAAAAACCCAAGAGGAAGAGAACAAAATATACCCCTGTGTTGCAAACGGCCCAGAAACACAAAGCATCAACTTGTGAGAATTGGGAACATTAAATTCTCCTTCTCTAACTGGCATTTTATAGTGATTATTAATATTCATTATTGCTGAAAAGATTTGCATAGTCACCCATCTTATGTAATAAGACCACGGACAGCTCACAACCACTCTTGGAGTCTAAGAGTTGAGTTGAGCTCAAAGAGGGCAGGGCTTTCACTTCATCCTACCGTAGAGCACTTGTTCATGTGTGTTCTGCCTATATGCAGCTTTTCTAATATGCAGCAGAGTTGGGATATGCCATATGTGGCGTAACAATGGGACTTGATGTCCTCCAGGGGAGACAGAAGGGAAGAACGATCCTTTGAGAAAAGTCATCCTTTATCTTCACTCAACAGAGTCCTATGATGTCATTCCAAACTGGGTCTTCTTGGGTACACTATTACGCATTATGATGTATCCTGTTGCATAATATGGTACATGATTAAACTAAACAGTGGCTCTGAGTTACAGTGGCTTATGAGCTACACTGATGAGTTTGAGGGCACTCCCACTTCATCCCCCAAACCTAGAAAATATTTGAAGCCAGCAGCCTCCCTTTATGCTCACTGCAGCAATATCAAATATCACACTGCCCTTTCCAGATGACCCACTGGAGAACCCAAATTACAGCATCTGGCCAGGGCTGTCACCATGCCATCTTTATTTTTATTTTTTAAGAAGTCACCCCCCCATACTATGGGTGGAAGGAGCTGATGCATCACTTCGGTGCCAATGCTTAATGCAAACCATCTGCCAAAAGCTCTCAAGATGTTGGTGGAGCATGGGGAGAAGCCAGGAAGAGGAAGTTTAGGAGTTCCCACCAAGGGCAGATATCACCAAGGACTTCCAGCATCTCAAAAGGAAAACCGGAAAATGTGCTGAAATGCAGCTTGGCCAGAAATAAATCAGCTCAGCTATCTGATGATGCCAACACAGTCTGGAATCCTTGCATTGGAGGGCTTCTGGTTTTAACTGTGTAAAATTTGTACATTGCAGATCAATGTTCAAATGTACAATATACAAAGCTTGGGGTGTCTTTTTAGCAAGTCCACTTGGCTAATTTGTCTTGGGTAAAATCAGCCTTATGAAAATGATGTTTATACTTACTTGCTTTAGCTAAAAAATTGCAGTGCATTTTTTAAATATTAAATCTGTCTATCATTGTTTTTAAAATATGTCTTTTTTTAAAATGGCATATAAATGCCTTCAATTACACGAATGAATCTCTCCATAAACAATCAGAAACACCTGAATTAACTTCCTTCCTGATTTCGACTCTGTTGTTTTAGGTATTTCTTCGTAATCGAAGAAAACCAAACAAAAACGGAGTGCTTTACCAGCAATAGTGAAAACCCAGGCAGTCATCAGTCAAGAAACGGGGCAAAACAGGATATTAAAAAGGAAAACCCTGACTTCTGCTGGGTACAATTAAGTCCAGTGCCACCTACTGACGAAATGCTATCATAACATGCTCAAAATACCACCAGAAGCTCCTCAGATACTCCTATTTCAACCAGGCTTGCAATGGGGAACTTCCGGGC
The DNA here is from genome assembly GCF_049901715.1 of Pseudonaja textilis. NCBI lineage: Eukaryota > Metazoa > Chordata > Lepidosauria > Squamata > Elapidae > Pseudonaja > Pseudonaja textilis. The sequence goes on along the minus strand of NC_141991.1, from coordinate 164,307,056 downwards.
TGCCTTGAACAAATGAAAGCAGTGGTACGGTATTAGCAAGAGCTCTGGATTGTCTTATAACTGGAAATTCTGACACAATTACATATTTGTGACAATTGGACTGGCAACATTGACCTAAATTACGTTTCCCAGTTCTTATTTGTCATGAAATTAGACAAACATAACCAGGCTTATGGGTTCAGAATAATTCTAGTCCCTTCTGATACCTCACGGGCTCAATTAAATTCCACACTTAGCTTTCTTTCATCAGCAGCGTTATAATTCAGCACATTGTTACATCCGTTGGTCTGAGGAAGGTGAGGCACAGTTGAAAGATTCCTACTTATTAGCCCCTGCACTTCCCACCCACCCGATTTGTTGACAGAAAGACAAAAGTTCATCATACTTCCTGTCTGTCCCTGGACTTTAAACAAGTAATTCTGAGGTCATATTATCTGGATGCCATTCCCTATGACTTTATGTTACTTAATTTTTCCTACTTTACTTTTTTGTTTTACTTATTTCATTTAAACACCACCGGACTCCAAAACAATTTTGGGAAGATTATAATGTAACAATATTATAATATAATATATGTGGTACAATGGCTCAGCAGTGAAGACGCTGGGCTTGTTAGTTGGAAAGCTGATGGACGGCCTAGGTTTGAGACCCGAGCGTTGAGTGCCTGTCTTTGCCAAACTCCTGCCCATCTTAGCAGCTCTAAAACATGCAAATGCAAGTAGATAAATAGGTACCATGTTGATGGGGAGGAAACAGCACTCCCTAACCCTAACCCTAACCCATGGCCTTGAAACAAAAATGAGCACCACCCCCTACAGTCAGCAACAATTACCAGAACAAAATCCACAGGGACTCCTTTCCTCCTTGCAATATAACATACAAGATAACATACAATGCAAAAAAGAAGAAGACAAGATAAATAAAGAACAAATAAAAATAAAGAAGGTGAATCCATATCAACACAGAAAAGCACACAGGCATTCCTTTAGTAACCATAATTAGGATCAGAGACTTGATTGTTTAAATGAAGTGGTTGTAGTTGAAAATCACATGACTGTGACTGTGCTTAGAATTTTACTTCAGCTTTCCTTTGCTTTACTGCGTCAGGAGGATAGGATCCCAGAGAGCTGGAGAGGAAGGGATTACAAGAGAATAAGCAGATACACAGTGGGGAATGTCATTGAAAGCAGTGTGCTGGCAGCACTGCTAGCTGTTTGCCCTCGCTCACATATGTGAGCAGTGAGCATCTTAGGAGGCAAAAGAAAGTCTTTAATGTGCAACTAATTGGGGTCTTGTCAATTTCAGGCAGCAGCCACAAGCAGTGCAGGCTTCTAATCAACTGAGGTCACAGTGTTGAACTTGTTAATTTGAGTTTAGGACTTTTTAGGGAAGTGCTGGGCTGTGAAGAAGAGCAGCTCAGAATTAGATTGTTTGTTTAGGCAATCCCTCTGCTTTGCCAGGGAGAAGGAAAAACAAGGATCAGGCACAGGACCACCAGTCCAAACTGACTATAATTGTGAACAATGACTGAGAAAGAGGGACAGCAACATAAAAGTGGACACTGGAAACTTACTTTTTCATCCCTGTCATATGTCCATGACATGGTCATTGTCCGAGGCAGTCATTAAAGAGACCCTAGCCACCCTAGCCAAGGTGGAAAAATTGAAAAAAAAAAAGAGAACAGTTCTAAAAAAAAATCAATTACTTTTCATAATTTCCCTATAATTGTAAAATCAAGAGCCTGAAAAAGCTCAGCTTTACAGTTGAACAAAGAGAATGAGATGGCCTAATAAGAAACAATGAGTGCACCTTTATAGCAGGGAGCTGCATTTTTTTCCAGCATTTGTCACTATCAAGAGCAAAAGGATATAGTGGGACCATCAGTGAGTGCACAGCCAACATCTTGTTTATTCCTTTTCACATCTCTGTGTTTTCTAATTGTGTATATGACTGTTTTATACATAGAATAAATTATTAAAGCCAGGTAAACATGCATATTTTCCTTCTTGCTTTGCATGCTGCTTTCCCAAAACTTAAAAGTTGCACCACCATTATTTGGCACATTGTCACCGCGTTTGAGTTGGCACAAATTCAGAAAACACAAAAGGAACACAAGAAAGGAACTGGAGACTGCATGTGCCTCACAGAATCAGACAGATTATAGGAGTTATCAGATAAATCTGTATTTATCTGAACATTAGGGTGTCATTTGAGTAGAAACCGAATAAGAAAATTGGCTGGTTAAAATGCTTGCAATTTACCAACATTATCCTAGATGAGGAGATTACTGTGGAATGTACACTATGAATTGGCAAAACACAAAATGTCATCTTCCACTGTAAAGGGATACTTCAGAAAGAAAGAAAAAGTTGGACTCTCATTCCTCAGACTGGGTGTTCTGTGCTATAGTATATGCTCAGGTTCAGGAGAAAATAGAAGATCCTTAGGGACGTTGTGGCCTAGCAGTTAAGATGCTGGATTTGTTGACCAGAAGGTTGGCAGTTCAAGACCCAAGCACCACATGACAGCGTGAGCTCCCATTCTTGCCCCAGCTTCTGCCAACTTAGCAGTTTGAAAGCATGCTAATTCAAGTAGATAAATAGATACTACTTCAGTGGGAAAGTAACAGCATTCTGTGCATCTCGGCATATAGTCATGCTGGCCACATAACCACAGAAGCTTCTTCGGACAAAGCTGTCTCACTCAGCTAAGAAGCAGAGATAAGCACTTCCCTAGAGTGGGACATGATTGGAAAGGGGAAACTTTTATCTTTACCTTAGAATAGGGATGAGGAACAATGTCCCTTTTATGACTTGTGACTTCAACTTTCAGAATTCCTCAACCAGCCATTCTGGCTCAGGAATTCTGTGAGTTGAAGTCCACAAGACATAAAATGGCCATTGTTCCCCACCCCTGCCTTAGTAAATCCCCGAAAAGCCACTGCATACTAATGCGTAACCTCTTTCATTGACAGCCTAAAGCTCCAAGCAGGGCCATCCCTCTACATCAAAACTAGAAGACATGAACCTCTCCAGAAGTTGCTGATTATCAACTTTCATCAGTTTTAACAAGCTAAGTCAAACTTTGCAATAATGGAATACAGTGTCTGATAACAGCACTGCCTTCAGACCCCACATTTTACTAGTACAATTTTCATTAAGATGGTCAGAAGAATTAAATAAACAGAGATAATCTACAAATTATAAGAAACTTGGACTTCTGAGAATTCTGTTACTTCTAGCATCTTCTAGAGTCAGCCAATCATTTTATTCCAAAACAACAGTAATGAGATTAGGCTTCACATTGCTTTAAAAGTGGTGATAAACAGAGAGATACTATAAAGTTAAAGGTTTCCTTGGCCAGATATGCCTGACTCTATGGAGTGATACTCAGTCTTCATTTCTTGGCCAAGGGAGCCAGCATTTTCTGAAGATTTTTTCCCTAGTCATGTCAATACTCCAAAGGTGCACAGAACACTTTTACCTTCCCACTGAAGTGGCACTTATTAATCTACTCACATTTGTATGCTTTCAAACTGCTAGGGGACCAGGAGCTGGGGCAAGGAAGGAGAACTCACCCCATCATGTGGCACTCGAATCTCAAACCCAGGCTGTCGGTTTTCCAGCTGACAAGTTTAGTATCTTTAACCACTGAGCCATTGTACCCTCTCAGAGATCCAATATAGTACTGTAAATCAATGATCCAGAGCCTGCTAAAGACACGTTTATGCCATTCATTTTTTTTTTCCGGTTAAGACTTAGCCATACAAGAGGCATTTTTCATGACAGAGCGGTGGTCTGGGTTTAGTGCTTTTTCCTATATGAAAGTAAATTAATGCTATCTGTATTTACTTGAGGAAATACTTCCCTTTGGTGATTCAACATTCTTTGGGAAGTAGTATTGCTCCTCCATTTCAGTCATCCCATTGGTTGTTCATCAATAATACCCAAGCCAAACAACAACAAAATACAATCAGCACCAGACTTATAAAGACTTATAAAGCTCCCCTTCAGTCACTACACTCATTGCAATACAAGCAGTCCACATTCAAATCTTGTTTTTTCATTTTCTTAACAAAACCAGAGAACGTTATAAAACTATTAAGCTTCAGCAGCTTTACCTATGCATTCACCCTTTCTTTTAAAAGTCCCAAATTCTCCCCAAATGAAATAAAAATAAAAAGTCCTGCCCTATTCCTTTGATCATGTCACTGTCCCACCTGACCCTTGAATTTTGTCAACAAAAAATTAAGAAATAAAATCTTGGTCCCTGTGATTCTTGGAAAGAAGTATAGTCTCTGAATAGAGAAGTCACTTGATGAGGCTACAATAATTAATTGGCTGTGCTAGTTTCTATGGTAGAATTATGTGGGGATTCTGCAATAACATTCCTATTTTTTTAATATCACGGCTTTTTCTCCTTTCTTGAAAATAATCCATCAAGAAGGGGAAATGGAGTAGCTCCACCATATCTGTTAATACCAGGAGCCTTCCATCTGAATTCTGCAAGTATGTTTACTCAAGGTTACAGAATAACACCTATTATAGGTAGTCCTCAATTTACAACCACAAATGAGCTCGACAACTTCTATGGCTAAGCAAGGCAGTTGTTAAGTGAATCTTGCCCATTTTAAAATCTTTTTGCCATGGTTGTTAAGCAAATCTCTACAGTTATTAAGTGAATCTCGCAGTCTTTAAGCAAATCCAGCTGTCAACCATCCAACCATCGAACCCAAGAAAAGTAGGCGCTCTCAGGAACTTTGAAATCCCAAAACCAAAACTGTATTGGAGACACCATTTCGGTACTGAAGAATCAAAACCAACTCTGGTTTTTCCCGTGCAAGGCATGTATAGTTAAACCATAGCCTCTGTCCGCCCCATCCTTGATTCTCACATTGTTCAATTATGAATTGTCCTTTTGTTTTGAGAAGTGTTCATTTTTATGTTGGACATCTGCAGTCAGAGGCCTTGGTGGGTTCTTGGCTCTCATGGTCTGTCTCTGGCTCATCAGCATTCCTTCTCTCTTTCTCTCTCCTCCCCAATTCTTTGGCAAGTTGAATAGCAAAAAAAGACTTAAACGTTTCAAAAGTGGTTCAACCTTTTCCCGTTGACTTGTCAGAAGCTCCCCAGGAAGGTTGCAAATAACAAAATCCAGGACACTGCAACATTGTAAACACTACAGGTTGCCAAGCACCTGAAGTTTGATCATCTGACTGTGGGGTTGTTGCAACGGTCATAAGTGTGAGAACCGGTTGTTAGTGCTGCTGTAACTTTGAACAATCATTACATGAAATGGTTATAAGCGAGGACTTCCTGCAGTTCTGCTCAACCTTGTTGAAGCACCCTTGATCTGGAAAATGAAATTCATTGAGGCATAACAGGGATTCTCACTGAAACCAACGCAGAACCTCCAAGACGGGGAGTATCCAGACTGTTCCTGTTTCCTGGTCCCAACGTTGCACTTGTGCAACTCCACCTCAGGCCCCATTTCTTCGTCATGTTAGAATATGATGGAGCACACAAGGAACTGGATTTTATATATACACTGCCTTGAATTCTGTGTTGAATGATATTCCTGCGTAAATACTCATGGCATAACAAGAACCATAGACGGCACTCTGCTCTGTGGCCATGCCATTGCCTTGAGCCATACAGGAAGTGGAAGCTGGCCACCTCTGACTAAGTAAGAACGACATGCAAAACAGCTCGCTGGATTAGATCTGCTGGATTCCTTACAAGTACCTATCAGTAGTGTTGAAAATCCAGCTCAGGTTGCAGCTCACACAAAGAATTTGGGCCAGTCTGCCGAAAGCTGAGAGAAAATTCCCCCCAACCCCACAAAAAGAGCAATGGACTGCAGTAAAATCTTGGGTGGTTTGCAGGAGATTGAATGAAACAGAGAAGATAGAGAGAAGATAGAATTCATTATTGGCCAAGTGTGATTGGACACACAGGGAATTTATCTTGGCGTAATACTCTCTGTATACATAAAAGAAAAGATACATTCGTCAAGAGTCGCGAATCATAAAGTACACACTTAATTATAGTTATTGGGTACAATAAGCAATCAATCATATAGCTGCCTCACAATCAACAGGCTTGGGAAAAAAATTCATCCCAAAACTCTTCCTTTGTGAAACTGTCTCTCTGCTTTGCTTCTCCCAAGCCACATTACCATCCTGGGAAGAAGAAAGGCGAAGCCTTCTTCAGTTCATGTACACATGCAGTGTTTTGGCAAAAATCTGAGAACCTTTTCCCAGTGTCTTTTTCCTAGGATTTTCTTTCTTTCTCTCTTTCCCTCTCTCTCTCTCTCTCTCTCTCTCTTTCTTTCTTTCTTTCTTTCTATCTTTCTTTCTTTCCTTCCTCCCTCCCTCCTCCCTCCCTAATTTCCATTTAAAATTAGAATTCTCACAACAGGGTAATATAAGAGCAGGGGGGGAAAAATCAATATTTACAACTAACGTGATTAAACTTTAGTTATTGCATTGCCACACTCTATAAGGGGCACTTCCAGCATTTTTGGAGAAGGTAAGCAAAAAGATAAAAGCTCAGTTAAATGTAGTTTACTTCTAGGGTTGGGGCCAATGAAAAACAGTGGCTCTAAATCACAAAAATAAAGCTGATCCAGGATTAATTTTAAAAGGGTATTAAAATAGACCCTCTTCCATTTTTTGTCTCTGAATCATACTGCTAACTCTGTGGGCCTTAATTCTAATTAATCTGACACAGGATGACACCATTAATCTCTTACTTCCCTCTCCTTGTAAATAAAATACAGGGTGTTTTTTTAAATGTAGAGGTATGTAAAACATTAACAAGACCCTTTTAAAAAAAACACATTTAATGTTACCTACATAAGATAAAATGACCTCTTGGTTTTGTAATAATGACCTTCCTTCCTCACCTCCAGGAGAGATTCATATATATCTATTATTCTAATAATATAGTATTATTCAATTGCTTTGTATTATTGATGAAGAGAAATCTTGGTCATCCTTTTTTGTGCCTTCAAGGCAGTTTTAAACTCCTGGTGACTGCCTGGACTAGTTCCTGCAGTTTCCTTTGCCAGGTTTTTCATTTTCTCATGTTATTATTTCTAACATTATTTCATATTATTATACTTCTGTTAATAATCTAAGAAAGAAGATGAAAACTAATAGAAAGTGGTACAGAATAAGAGAAAGCAAAATAATCAGAGTCAAAGAAAATGCTAAGGTGCAAAAACAAAGAAAGATAAAAAGATGCAAAGACGTAGCTTTCAATCTTCTTTACAGCAGTTATAAATACATGTATCAATTTTGCTCTTTGGTTGCAACATAGCCATATTTTTTTCCTATAATCTATTCTTTCTAATCATCAAAACTATAAATCATAAATTGCTTTTTTCTCCGTTTCATGCAAAATTCTATAAGGGGTTTCCAGTCAGCAATAAATGTTGATATTCTCTTTTCTTTGAGCAAAGGGATAAATTTGGCCACTTCAGCAAATTCTGATATCCTCACCAACCTTCTCTCCATTGTGGGTAGCATCAAATCTTTCCATCTTTGTGCAAATAATAACCTTGCTGCATTTATCATTTATGAAACCAATGTTCCACAACATTTCTCTTACTTTTTGCCCATCAGTCTTATAAGAAAAAACCTCTGGTTTCGATTCTATATTAATCTTTAAAATCCTTTGAATTAGTGTAAGTATTTGAATCCAAAACTTTCTGGCATTTTTACTTGTGAAGTTTTCAGAAATGGTTTGCCATTGCTTACTTCCTTGGGCTGAGAGAGAGTGATTGGCTCAAAGCGCCCAGCTGTATCTAAGGCAGGTCTAAAACTCACAATCTCCCAGTTTCTAACTTAATGTCCTAACCTTCTCCCTATCTAGTTGTATTTCTCCAGATCTTTACAAGGGCGAAGCCTTCTTATGAAAACTGGGGGCTCTCCTTGTGCTTTTCTTTGTTGTGAAAAGTTATGTCATGTTTTTAATGTCTATAGAGATTCTCAGTCATCCAGGTCTTGTCCCAAAGGTGCTACAGGAACTTGAAAAAGCATTTTGGATGTGAAGTGAAATGTTTTCAAAGGAAAAAAAAATCAAGAAAGTCCAATAGCCTTTTGGAAATAGCACTTTTGGGACAATGTTTAAAAGGATGGGATGTATGAAATTTGAAAGAGATACATTTCTTAAACTATAAGAAGTTTAAGAACTCTTCTTAAACTGTCAGAAGTTTAAGAACTCAATTCTGTGAGAATTAACTCGTTCTGTGAGAATTGAATGCTAGAGTCGAAATGCAAGAGGCAGTGATGGAAGGACAGGAATAGCCACCTCTGTTTTCAACGAGCTTTTAAACTTCAAAAAGAAAGCACTCCTCTGGGATGATTATGTGGGCCAGTGAAGAAGACTCAGCAGTAGTAATTAATAGTCATTTTAAAAAATCCCCTGGCAAATGAGCTGTATTGAGAATTAGATTTCAGACAAAAGAACAATAAATCCTTCTCCAAAAAAAAGAGAGAGGTTTCAGATTGGGAAGTAAAGCTAATTGCATCCACTTATTCGAGAGATTGGTATCTTCTTCATTGTCATTTTTGGTTCAATGAAATCCTTGCAAATCCAGGTCCTTTGGTTGCTAATGAATGGAAGAAGGAAGGAGGGGGGGGAGAGGGTAGTCCAGCAGACGAGGGTGATGCTTGAGATTCCCAAAACAGAGAAAAATGGGATTCTTTGAAGAAGAAATTCTTTTAAATAATGTTAAGCAGGTGGGTTGGAGGAAACGAACGTTTTATCAAATAACTAACAGACGGCAGCCAGCATTATTTTGAGTGCCCCTTTATAAGTACAGATATGAGATACACAGAGGGCCTCAAAAACACATTTCCTTTTTTTTCTTTCCCCACCCGGTAAGGGGACAAAAAACCCTGGATGCGATCTGAAAAGCCAACTTCAAACTAAACTTCCCCCGTACAGGACGTTTGAAGCCGTTCCCTTCTCTGGAGGGACCTAATTCCAGCGAAAATAGTTTTAGGCGGAATGCAATTTGGGGGGAGGAAGCGAGGGGCTTCCTTAGATTCATCTTTTCCTAAGGAATTTACGCGACAGTGAGATCCTTTCTTAAAGCAACCAGTCATTTGAGATTGTGGGTGGGTGGAAGATACCCCAAAGGAAAGACATGCCAGCATTATTTTGAGTGCCACGTTTATAAGTACGGATATGAGATACACAGAGGGCCTCAAGAACACATTTCCTTTTTTTTTTCTTTCCCCACTGCAGGTGCGAAGGAGCTCGGCGGGGCTCTAGACTAGCTTAGTCGCTCGATTGGAAGACTCCGATCAGGAATGAATTCGTTCTCTTTCCCCACTTTCCTTCTCCGAAAAGAAAAAGGCCCACGAAACCCATTTCCTTTCCTCCCTCGGCCATTCCGCTAAAGCCTTTAGCCGGGATTCCGCAGGGAGCACAAGAACCAAAGGTTTAGGCGTTTTTTCCGCCGCTGGAGACGCCTCTAGACTAGCAGCACGACTGACTACATACAGCCCTTGTAGGGTGACGGGCTGGGTGGGTGGGTGGGTGGTGGTGGAGAGTCAGCAGGGTGGGGCATCCCCCCATTCCCCTAGAGACAACCCCAACCCAAACAAGTTCAACTGGCAAGAGAAAGAGGTCCGAGGCGTCTTGGCGTCTAAGTAACCCCGCTACCCCCCCAATTCCGGAGATCGTCGGATTTTTGTTCCCAGCTGCAGGGCGCTGATGATCCGGATCGGGCAGCTCCTGGCGTCCGGATCGCAACCTTCCTTTGCCTATTTTTCCGTGTGTGTGTTTGTGTGTGTGTGTGTCCCGACCGAGAGTACAAACGCTTCTTCGAAGAGCCGCTCCGGGAGCGCCCGAGTCCCCCACCTTCAAATCCCGAAGGCGGCTGATACCTGCACAGCCACGTGGGCTCAAAGAAACATTCGCAGTAAAATCGGTGTTTTGTTTGTTTGTTTGTTTTGTTCCCGAGGCTTGTTTATACAAGAGAGGCACACAAACTTCAAACCCAGGAAAGCAAACCTTTTTTTTTTTAAAACCCCCTCCCTTGTGCACACAGGGGGAGAGAGGGAAGTAGGGGTGGGGGAAGAAATGTGATTTTTGTCGGCAATAAATCTGGAGCTTTGCCTTTTTTTTTCTTGTCCTGGAAAGGGATTTTTTGTTTTTTCCCCCGGTCGTTTCTTGCAAGGACGCTTTTGGCTGTCTCTGGGTTGCGTTTGTATTGGTTATTGGTCTTTGGGTCTCAGGACGTGTGTTTGAGAAGCGTTTTTCGATCTTACCGCGAACGAATCTCGGCTTATTTATAGTTCTATTAGCGAAATAACGGGGGCAAAACGCGGCTCCGACCCCCCTGCCAGCGATCGGAGGCAGAGAAGACGGGAAAACGCTCGAAAAGGCCAAAGAACTGGCGAGGGGAAGGGAGGGGGAGCTGTCGGAGGAGTTTGGTTTTCAAACTGGAGCGATTAAATATTTCCCGTGGAGTATATACACTGGACGGGCTCGATGCAACTCCAATATATGTATATATTATTATTTTTATTTTGCTCTCTGCAAAATCAACTTTACAGAACGATCCGCCCCACTTTGCCCACTGGAGAGTTGGAGCGATCCCGCTCTCCTAAATACGTTTGTCGGGTTGCAATTGTGGACTTCCACGAGCCTGATGATTCTCCGTAGGAAGTGGGGCGCGGACTTTCAGTGGCCCGACTCTTCCAGAATGTCCTATTAACATCGGCAAGAACCAGACAAAAAATTTTTTTTTCTGAATATTGGAATATTGTCTTAGAATCTGGAATAAAGTACCGATCAAGTCAGGTGCGTCCGTGAGCTTCTGAAGAGCTCACTTTATGAATAGCTTCAATCCAATAGATGCAACAGAGACTTTAAGGTAAATGGGCTTCTACCAAGGACTGCATAGATGAAATTCACCACCAACCAAAAGAAAATCTGGATTTATGAAGCACTGTTTGATAAAGTCTGGTTTACACGGAGTTAAATCTGACACTTATCCAAATGCGAGACTTCTATTTTGTGCCATGATTTTTATCCAATGAACACTACACTCGCCCACCACCCCACCCTAAATAATCCGCAAAAATTGTCTCTTTTTTTTTTTAATGGTGCAGGCTTCTCCTTCCTTAGAGCCTGTGAATTAACTTCTTTCTATCTTACCTGGCTATACCTGCCCAAAAGTTGATGTAGTTGATGGGTCCAGAATTAGAATGAACTAATTCTTGGGTTAGTTACATTATCTTTGATTTAAAACTAGTTGAAGGTTCATAATAAATTAGTTAAATCTCAGATTATCCCAGTAAAAGGCTACTTATATATTGAATTAATTCACATGAAACATATTAAAATACTTCAGATTTGCTGTTCAAGACTACTGTAATATTGAAAATGGTGCCTTGCAAGTAGGCGGCATAGAATTCAGTAAATCAGCTGATCGTTGGCAATGTTTTACACTTGAGGCAAATCCCACTAAAATTGGCAATTTGGATCAGAAAAAGCAAGAAAATTCTGGAAAACTCCTAAGCAGATTGCTTAGAAAAATCAGACGTTCTGGCCCAGTGAAAGAAGTTCCTTTCTGGCCTATCAGTTTTCTTATAGATCATTGTGATTTTGCATTGCAACCCTAACACGTTTTCACTATTACGTTCTCATAAAGGAAAATCAGTCTGGTTCCACTGAAATACGTGCCCCTGAGCCACTATGTCCGATCTGTGGCTTCCTTAGGGAATCATCAATCATGAAATGAGAATACCTGATAAAAAAAAAGAGAATGTCACAAATTGCTGTTGCTAGCGCACTATGCCTAATACGAAGAACTAATTTAATTAATAGCGAATGTAGTTATTCAAGTGTGAGATAAGGATTGGAGAGAACTCTGTTTAAATTCCTGCTGAATGTCTCCGCAAATTGTAGGCTCTCATTCAGGTTATTGGGATTCAGTGGCAATGAAGCTTTTGCATGATTGCTATGTAAAGTACATAGCTCTGCCCATGTAATTAAAAAAACACAAATTCACACAAATTCATCTTTACCATTTAGTATAATGGCCTGCTGCATAGGGATGATGAAAGGTATTTGCACAGCACAGAGGTTGGAAAAATGTTGCTGTTTGGATTGCAAAGTTAAACACGGTGGCTTTGCTTCATTGTAAATATATTGCTCTTACTGATCTCCTTCTGTTTTTATAGCCGTTCTTTTTGATTGCTTTATCTACTAGCTTGTTATTCTTGTTGTGTTTTTTGATGCATTGTTGGGCTTGTTTATATTGTGTTTCATTATCTTTGCATTAGCAGCTTTCAACCAGGCAAGGAACATTGCCCTTTAACCATTTTAAAGAACATATATTTACACAGGAGTATTATAATTCTGCCATCTATACATGTCTATTCAAATTTAAGCCATCAAATGAGCTTACACCATTCAGTATACTTTACCTGCACATTAATCCAGGAATCCTTATAATAACTTTGCAGGGGCTAATCTGATTCACACCTCAGCCTCTTAGGCACCAGAGGGTTTTAGGTCTTTGGGTCAATTTGCTCATTCTAGTTGGGTTCACATGCTGTTCTGATGGCTTGGAATGAGAGGGTTCCAATTCACCCTTTCACATCCTAGCCCAGTTGAATCCTATTTAAACAGGAGAGAAAGTGAGAATTGTGCAGTTTATTTACCGAAAGGAGTAAGGCACAACCAGAGTTTATATTTCCAACACTCACATTGAAATGCTTTTACTGGAGTTTACCAAGCATGTGGTTTGATTGCTATGAACCGTTCAGTCGTATGTGGTTTTGCTATTCTTGTAACCTGATTTGGATGTTATGGTTGCAAAGAAACGTAAATATTTGTACAATTCTTTTCAATTAGGTGATGGGACAGCTTCTCCTAGAAAGCCAAGGTTTGAAGTCCTCACCATGCGACTGTTGGCCTCATCTGCTTATAAAATGGGAAATTCCTTTTTTCAAATTTCATAAATGAACTCTTTTCTACAGTTCTTCTCTCACCCTCTTTCAAAACTGCACATGACAATGGATGTTATGGTAAAAGATGGTAAGGTATACTTTCTTTTATGTGCGCGGAAACATCAATTTCACTGGATTGTATCCCCCCTACACAAATCTCTTATTAAAAAGATTGGGAGAAAGGTGTGTATGTGTGTCTTCTTCCTTTGCACCATTTGGGATTTTATAAATTGAAACTATGTCCTAATAATTGTTATGATTATTTCAATTCAATTTCAAATGAAGTTCTTCTACAGGGAAGATGCTGGCAACTCCACTATTAATCAGCTTTCCTTTAATTGAAACTAAACCTTAAATAAAAAAGATTATTGTGCATTGGACAAATTCTGCGGCCTCACACACCAAATCAGGCACCCAATCCCTGAAAACGGTAGGGAAACTGAGTCCAGAACCAGAAAGGAGACATTCCCATTCCTCCAACAGGTGAGAAAGAGAGAAATACTTGCTTACCTATGCCCTGATCCATTTTGGTTTCTCTTGAAAAGGCCGACATAGAGACACCCTTGCAGCTACCCTGCTGGCCTGACCTCAGCAACTGAGACTGAGTTGGTTAAAGCAATCAGTTGTGGAAGGCCTGATCAAGAAGTTGCAGGGGAACAGAAGGGCTGCTCAGCAAACAAGAGAAGAGTGTCTATTCAGGTCCACTAAATTCAGTGAGGCTGAATATTTCAGATAAGTAGATGCAAGGCTGTTGGCCTAAGGTTTCATATATCACTGCACACTAATTTGGTTATAATCCTGCTGAGCAGTCAGGCACATTTCACAGAGAAATACAGGCAGCTTTTCTAGTTTCCCTGCTGTGATATGCTGTGTTAGGAATCCGAGATCCCCCCACTAGTGAAAGGGGGCCACCATCCTCCCCATTTGGTACAGCATCTTCTAAATCAAGCCCCCCCCCCCCCAAAAAAAAGCAACAAGGGTGGGATGGAATTCTGTAGACAGACACGAACAAGCAAGCTAACTATCTCAGCCTCCTGGCTCCTTCCAGTGCAAAAGGAACCTTATTTATTGGGGAAATGTATTTATTGGGGAAATGTATATGGCTACCCATTTGCTCACAGTGATTCTGGGCGGCTTACAGGCAGTAAAAATACAGTATAAAAGGCAGTAAAAATGCAATATAAAATACAGCATACAAGGCATTAAAATACAGTACAAAAGGCATTAAAATACAGTATAAAAGGCATTAATATACAATATAAAACAGTATAAAAGGCATTAAAATACAGTATAAAATACAGCATAAAAGGCATTAAAATACAGTATAAAAGGCATTAAAATACAATATAAAATACAGTATAAAAGGCATTAATATACAGTATCAAACACAGTATAAAAGGCGGTAAAAATATAGTATAAAAATAAATAAATAAAATATATAAAATCCATCCCATCCACCCTCCCCAGCGACAACACACAATCCACAAGATGGGCCACTTGATGGGCTTTTTTTTTTTTTTGGCTGCAACATGCGGGGAAATTGTCCCCTCAATGTCCCGCTGCTTGAGAGGGCAGCATCCCACTCCCATGACCCTCGACCCGCCCCAAGAAGGCCCCACAGAGCTCCTTTCACCAGGTTTTGCCATGGACGCCCACGGGTGGCTGTCACTAACTTGAGGCGTCTCTCGGCTGGGCTCTTCTAAGGCGGGGAAACCTTGGCAGCCGGGCTCGCCCGCTCTTCTTCCCGACGGCATAACCCCTCCCGGTTCCTGCCCGCCCTGGGCCAGGCCCCTCCCTCCACAAACCCTCTTAGCAAAGCCCTGTGGGTTTGCTGCGCCCCCGGCATTCTCAGGAGAAGCTGCTCGGGCAAGCTTGTCTCCACCCGTCCCTTTAAGGCACGACTGCTGGAAGGTGCTTAGCTGCAGAGAGAGAGCGCAAGCAGCTCCAGAGGGTAACTGGCCTCCTGCTGCAAGGTGGGCAAGGTGCGCCCGGTGCTCTTCCAGAGGCGGTTGAAAGAAGCGGGGATCTCAAGTCCTCCCCTACAAGCGTTCTCCGTAGCGCCTCTAATCTCCAGCCTCGGAGGAGCGACGTCTTCGGAGGTCGTTTCCCGCCGGGTCGTCCCGTCGCTTCTCTCCATCGCTGGAACCCGGCAGGTATTTCGGGACCGCTTCTCCCCTCCCGAATCCAGGAAACCCCCCCGACGTTTCGCTTGAGCCGACAAGCCATGGATGGTCTGAAGGCGCGTTGCCATGCCGGTCCTCGAAGGTCGGCTTCGTTTTAGGTCTGCCGGGCATCGCGGAGTTAGGCTGCCCAGGAGGTTGAAGGTTCTTGGGGGGATCATCATCGCCCGAGATTTCTCCCAGAAGTTCTCCAGCCCCGGCGCCCAAACGCAGAGGACTCCGCAGCTGCTCTCTTCGCAATCCCACCGGCACTCGCGCTCGTAGATCCTGAGATCCAGAGCGAGGCCGGGGCTGCTTTGAAGATACTCCTCCGGACGTCAGCCAGGGACAGCGAGGCTGGCGCACCCCAGTCCTCGAAGTTGCCCGTTGATTGCCTGCAACCTGCATCGCCGTCGGAGGCGGAGGCAGAGCGTGAGATGACGGCCGAAAGCCCTCAGCCGACGGGTTGCGCGGTCAGCCGGCCCGACGCCGAGGCCGAAGCCGCCTCCAGGCTTCCCGCGCTGGTGAAGATGGAGCCGGCAGCCCCAGGAGAGGCCCTGGAGCCGGAGCCGTCGGAAGAAGACGTGGGGGCGATGGGAGGTTCGCGGCCTATCGGACGCCGCAGGAAACGGCCGGTCCAGCGCGGGAAACCCCCGTACAGCTACATCGCGCTCATCGCCATGGCCATCGCGCACTCTCCGGAGCGCCGCTTGACCCTGGGCGGCATCTACCGCTTCATCACCGAACGCTTCCCCTTCTACCGCGACGGGCCCCGCAAGTGGCAGAACAGCATCCGCCACAACCTCACGCTCAACGACTGCTTCGTTAAGGTGCCCCGAGAGCCCGGCCGGCCGGGCAAAGGCAGCTACTGGGCCCTCGACCCTCACGCCCGCGACATGTTCGAGAGCGGCAGCTTCTTGCGCCGCAGGAAGCGCTTCAAGCGTAGCGACCTTTCCACTTATCCCGCCTACATGCACGAGGCGCCGGCCCAGCCCGTCGGGCCTTCGCTGAGCTCGGCCTACGCCCCTCCTGCTGCTCTCTGCTACCCTTCCCAGTCGCCCCTCTTCAGCCTGGGGCCCCTCATGGCCCAGCCGAGCCCGGAGCTGGTGCAGCAGCATAACGTGGACATAAACTCCTCTCCTAGCAATGCCTGCTCCTTTGCGGCCTCCGCTGCTTACTCCAACCAAGCCTGCACCGCAGCCTCTGGCCTAGGCAGGCCCCACAACACCATGCCTTACTCTTACGCCATCCCCAGTGCCCAGCAGCTCCAGGTTAACCAAAGCTCTTATTCCCAGAGCAGCAACAGTAACCTCTTTGGGGCTTCTGCCCGTCTAGGAGTGCCTACCTCACCCCCCATCACTAATGACACCATGGATTTCTATGGCAGGATGTCGCCTAGCTCCTACAGCTCTTTGGCTCACGGGTACAATGCCAGTGGACAGCTCAGTAGTCCCGGAGCCTACCTGCGCCACACCACTTACCCCAGTAACATGGAAAGGTTCGTTTCGGCCATCTGAAGCCAAGGAGGAACTCTGTTGGGGGGCTGGAAGAGAGCAGGGCAGGGCAGGGGGAGGGTGAGACCTACGGTTGTATTACCTTCCCCTTGGGCTTAGATCACCATCGTGAGCATGTTACCCTGCCCCGGCAGGAGGTTTGTGGCGTTCATTCG